>NW_028290831.1:351666-527500 GCF_964205215.1 Stylophora pistillata | reverse complement strand
ATAATCATTTAAATTTACCTCATTTACAGTTTATTTGGATTTATCCATGACCCCACAGGCTGTTCAGCTCTAAACACTATCATGTCTAAACAAAGGTGTTATTATCAGGGGTTTCAATAACAATACTTATAAGCGGCCACTGAAAGTTTAATAGACGGCTGTGACCACTAAAATCACTTTTATTTTCATTAATGAAATCCAAACAGACGGCAGTAAATGGTCCTACAGGCACCGCTCTTTATTGAAACTCCTTTATCATTATAATTATTATTATTATTGTTATTATTATTATTATTATTAGACCTACAACAGACACCCTCTACTTCATCCTGACCTAGGATTAACTGAATCTTGCTTTGACAAAATGAGCTTGTGGGTTTGCATAATAAAAACACTAATAATAATAATACAACTATCTTAAATTCGTACAGTTGTAGTCAAACAAAACAAAACAAATAAAAAAGACTTTATTCATTAATTACAAATTATAATTTCATGTTGGCTTCCACCCGCATGTAGAAGAGCCCAATCGAGACAGGGGAAGTGACACGCAAGTTTATTGGAAAAGACGAAAAATATTTTACAAACAATACCAGTTGTTGCCAAATTTAATTATGGTATCAGTTAAAAATATTATTATGATACAGGAATGGCAACGTGGATAACACACAAAGTAAAAGTCAAATCGTGTTTCAGAGCTATCTAAATTTTAATTAATTGGTGCATAATTTCGGTGACGGTCAATGTAGTCATCAGATTTCAATAAAACTTCCGCGTTAATTTATTGGATGTTCTCTTTGCATATGATCTTCTTATGTTTATAATGTTTTCAAATAAAAACCTTAAATTTCGGAAATCGATGGATTACCTTGAAATGCAAATACACATGTTGGATGAAAGTGAATGATCTTGAGTTTGAGTAATTAAAGCAGAGTTAACTGTCTGATAGTATAGAAACTGTACCTCATCACGATCTAAATAACATCCAATTAACTTTAAGTGTTGGGCTATTATTGACATATAAATGCATCTACGATGTATACGAATTGCTAGTTTTGTTTGATTTGTGGAATTATTGAGATAAAATGAGGCACAACCTGGTATAAAGCTACAGGCGAGGTTAACCAAATGAATTAATAAGCTTACCTCGACTTGTGCCTTCGTCAAACCAGTGTCCGTTGACGCTTTTAAAACCATCTCCTTGTACATGGTTCCCGTTACTACTACTACTACTACTAACCATCCCTCCTGCAAAACACCGCTCTAAAATACCTCTCTGTTCATCTGAGATACGCGTACGTTTCGCCATTGTATTTCCACACGAAGAACAACCACTATCTCGCTGAGGGCTTACCAGACGGCACGTTGTGGAATTTGTTACTCGCGGGCGAACGTGGATCATTCCATAAAGCGATTTCATTGGCTGCTCCAGACAATGCCTCAAATAAGCGGCATCAGACGGCTCAGATGGCCCAGACGATCATTTCACTTGGGTACTACCCACATTCTCAATTGAGAAATACCGGGTGTACGCTATGAGAAAATGTGACACGGGTGCTTCAAACTGGCATTTTCGTTTACTGATAAAATGAGTTACAGAGAAAAGATGTGAACTCTGCAACAGCATTGCGTGTCGTTCTCCTCATAGGGATATCTACAGCTCGTTCATAGCTATAGTAAGAGTACACTGGGACTTTGGATGTGGTTCTTGTAGAAGAACCAAAGGAATCGGCATTTTCGAGTTGCCCTTAGCGAAAGATGAAAATCACAAGAGATGGCGCAACGAGTGGCTTGGTGTACTCAAGAAAACAAGGGAAATGGATAAAGATTTTAAAAGACAGATAGATGAAGACAAACTCTACACTTTCGGAAAGCATTTTTTGTCCGTAGATATTGAAATATGTAAGTATTTTTCGATAACTTTTGCTATGGAACGATACGATTGCTGAGCGTAATGTGCGTAGCGTTGCCAAGCTACTAAGATATAATCAAACAGCTTTTTCTTTCGTAGAGAGTCAGGTTTAAGACTTTGTCTGCCTAAATGTCAGAAGTCTTACTGAGCACCAGCGAAAACGAAAGCCATTCCTGGCACCTTACAGGTCTACTCAAGATTGATGGTAAGTCTTGCTTGAACTATTGGTATAATCATAACTTGTTGTTTAGTGCTCAAATTGTCTATCATAAGACTCAATTTATAATAACCTGTTAATTTGATTTTAAGAGCAAAATTACATTTTTATCACTATTATTTTCATGTAAATACTCTTGCCTACAAGTCTGTCATTCAAGTTTAAGAACACAGACTGTATTGATAAATTGCTATGCATTTGAACACAAGTAATTTTTGAATTTATATTTATAGGTTTGGCTTTTTGATGGAATTCCTGCAGTATCTTCAGAGCTGGAAGGAGAGCACTGAAAACCGAGAGGGTGAGTTTACCCAAAATGCAAGATCCAGGATGTTCCTCTCTTGGCAGACATACGAAGGCTTCCAGATTTTTGCAAGGTCTACAATCAAGTGCACCAGGTTTCTTCTTTCAGAGGGGATGGAGTATGTCCTGACAGAAAGGTTCTGTCAAGATCCTGTGGAAGGATATTTTGGAAAGCAGAGGCAGTTTGGCCGCAGGTGTGACAATCCAGATATCAGGACCTTTAGCTACAACAGCAACACTATTAGAATTGAAAGCTCAGTCTCCTGCCAGAGTGGGAACACTAGAGGCAGAAAGGACACAAAAAAAGCCTGGGTTAATGTGACCAATGAAAAGCTACCATGTAGAAAAAAGCAAAGAACTGTTTAGCGTATTCATAGCTAGTAGAGGCACATTCTAAGCCACTCTATTCATACTCTATTTCTAAATTTTTTTACTCCAATAATACAAGATATTCATGTAACAATCAATTAATGCACATAAATCAATCACCAATGTTTCATTTATTGTTTCAACATGTTTAATTTGAAAATAAATATTTACATGACATTTGTGTTGTTTTCCTTACTACATGATTTAGATACATGTTATTATCCTATAACTATCATATTGGTTAATCCAAAGTTAATAGAGGGGTCAATCATATTCATTTTCATATGACTTTTCAATGGTTTCCATTAGGTATGTAGTTTCTTTGACACGCATTACCTTTATTCAACCAGTAACAACCATTTGTTTTGTTAAATAAGAATTTGTTATCAGATTCCTGAACTCTAAATCTATTGTGCAAGGAACCTTAATACTTTTAGGTACTTGCTATAAATAAAAAATGAAAAATAGAAATTGAAAATTAAATTTTTATACCATATGTGAACAACTCTTAGAATGAAAATGCTCTTCTTGATAAATGACAATAATATTACAACAAATATAGTGAGAAAGCAACAAATATTTCTCCATGTATCATATAACTGTTTTGTCTTGTGTAATAAAAATCTATTACATTACTCAGGCCTTGCTTGTTCTTGATCATGACTTCTCATGATCTCCTTTTGGAGAGCTTTAGCCTTTGTTTGCTTTGCTTTTACTTTGTAGAGCTGAATGATGTCCTCAGCACATGAAAAGGAGCGTACCCTTACATACAAAGTTACTATAGCATGAAGCACATTTTTGCTCACTTCAGCCTCTGGGATTAGCTCTGCATCAGAAACCATACATTGGTAGCTTGACAATACCTCACTGTCAGTTACTGAGTTGAGAGTTATGCCAGCAATTCTTGGGTTTCAGGTGACGTCACAAGCTTTGCTGAAGTTAGTATCCGCCATGTTGGTGTCCCTCGGGTGTCAAAGTTATGCATAATTAGTCGATTTCTATAGTGAAGCCCTCTCTCTTATCGCCGTATTATTTCGCCAACTACATGAATATCCAGAAAGAAAAAAGCGATAAAAGTATCTGGCATTCATCTTAAGGTATCCCAGTGTTCTCTGAGTATGCCGAAAGCTTAGAGAGTTGGAAGGAAAGATGTTTACAAAAGATCTCGGTGATCGCGGTTGACCCTGCAAGCGTGACAGCCGAGAAGTTCAGTCCAAAATGCTTGCCTCTTGTGAAGTGTCGGATTTGCTGAGTTACCTCGTTCTTGAGACCAGCTTCTACACCAAGAAGCAGTTCAAGGTGTTCAAGAGTCTAGAGGCGTTTAATCAAATGGTGTCGGGATTTGTAACCTCAGTTGTTGGCAAAGTAATCGCCGGCAAGTATGTCGTGAGAGCACGAGTTTGGCATTCACAGCATATGAATGATCCTTTTGTGAACATTTGGGTCATTTCCGAAAACAATGGGACTATTTTGTCAGCCCATTGCTTTGGATGCAAAGCTGGACTGGCTGAGTCATGCTCACATATCGCGAGTGTTTTATTTTATATTAGAGCAACTACTCGAATTCATGGCAAGCTCGCTGGGTGTCACGAAAACTCAGACACCGAAAACTCAGATCCCTCGAAGTGTTCTCCAAGCTTCCAAAGTGCTCCATAATTCGATAGTGCATAGCATAAAGCATGAAACAATTGTTTTATAACATAACCGGTGGAATAATGCAACAAATCCGACGCGAAAGACGGACAACAATATCAAGAGTTATTCTTCAGTGAAGCGAATCGTGACGGCGCTGATGCCGATTCTTCTTTCCCGTTGTTTTTCTCTTTCTGCCTCATTTAAGAACTCTAGCCTAAGGGTCGCAAAATTGTCTTCGTTTTGGGACTGGTGGGCCGAGTCTCTGTTTGTATCCATTATTATCGCGAAATATTGAAGAATTTTAACAGAGCGACAACAAGGATCTGTGCGACGAAGTACAAAAAAGTAAACAAATGTCCCTTTCGGCTCGTCAACATCACGCCACATTTTAATACTTTGGTGTTGGAGCGAGCGCATTTGATCCAGTTAACTGTGAATGAAAAGCTCAAAATTAACGGGAAAAATGGAGGAAATCTAAGCAAAATGAAGTCTTGTGTCACTCTAAAATGTTTTAATGCTCAACCATCGGACGATTTTGCGAAACGTGCAACTTGCGGCCTTGTTTTTGCTGCTTCAGTTGGATCAAGACCCAAAACGTCAAAATACACGCGGCATTACCAGGAGTGATCATGAGTCGAGTTTATCTCTTGAATTTTCGAGGGGTCTGAGTTTTCGGGGTCTGAGGTCTGAGTTTTCGGGGTGTGAGTTTTCGTGACACCCCAAGCTTGCTTGCACTCAGGTAAAATGCTCATGGATTTTGCCGACATATGTCAATGAAGTGCCGTATGCGAGGGCTAAAGACATCGATTTCTCATCGGGTAAGAAGCTCAAAGAAAAGCTCCACCAAAAAATCGAGGATCTACAACAGCCGCAAGCCTCGAACCATACAACAACTTCTAGTTCCTCCTGTTCTTCCCCTTGATTTGTAATGATCTTAGGTATAGCGCATTAAATCATATATCCAATGAATTTTGCGCCATAGAAATAATAAAATTATTAAATTATCATACGAAAAAATCCTTAGTCTTTATGCTTTCCACTTTTGCGCGAACAGCCAACAACAATACATAAAACCATCCCCTCTTTCTCACATGAACTCTTCGTTAGATACGGTTTGTTTACGCTCGAGGGACACCAAGATGGCGGATAGTAACCGTTGCTAAGGTATTGGTCACGTGGGTGAAACCCAAGGATACATCTCGCGTCGATTGCACACATGGATGACTTGGGCAAGATTCATTTATCACGAAGTTGGCCGGGATACCAATTGAGATGACTTTTTTCCACTGGACTTAAACAAAATTTCGGAAGGTAGTGTTCGTTTGACTTCTGTATAATTGAGCCAATTAAAAAAGGTTTTTGTGAAATTTTTGTAATTGTCGTCATCTTTTTGTGCGTGTTGTCTTCGTGAAAACGGCTTTCGTTATCTCTATATTTCGAGTCCTTCGTGGCTTTCCATATCTCAGATCATGGCTGGTGATGGCTTAGGCTCCGTCCGCGATGAACAGAACAAGCTGGGGTCTTATAGTTGTGCTATTAAAGTAGACAAATCAATATAATCGTCATATTTTTCGAATGTCTGGAGGAGGAAACCATAAATTTTACTCTTAAAATTGTATTTTGTATTCTTACGATGTGAGTTCAGAGAATGTGGAGCTGGAGCGACTAGCAATCCGCTAACTGATGCTTTTCTTTATTCTCATCACTTGTCCTCTTGATAAGGTATTGATATTGTATGGAGAAGTTCTCTCTTGGTCAGGGGAGGCAACACAATTTTTAATTTAGTTCTGAAGCTTTGCGTACAGTTTGAAGACAGTGAGTACATTTTCTTGCTTAGTTTCCTCTAACACCGGAGAAAAACACAAGCCCTAATATAATAGGCGCTTAAACATTTGGACAGAAATCAAGGACCAGTGGAACTTTGAATCCTCCATTATGGCTAAATGCCTTTCAAACCAGCGAGTCCAGATCAGACGACAGATGCACATTCGTGATGGTTCCCGCATGCATTCACGGCAGATCTGCAAAGACCGTACGGGGCCCACGCAAATTTGAATCAGGGCTCCTTGTAGCTGAGGAAATAGCAACAGCGAAACGAGAATTCTCTGCAAGTCACAATATAGCCAACCGGTGTAGCCGGCCTTGCAGTTACCACAAATCATGATCGCGTCCACACTGAGACTTCCACACATATAACTTTATTTCAACTTGGATTTAGAATAGCTCGAAAAAGAGCTTAATATATTAGAGTATAGTTAATATTTAAGAAATACAGAAAAACGTATAATTACAAATATATAAAAATATATATATATATTTATATAACTAACTGCAGACAGTACTGTTTCGGCCTTCTGGGCCTCATCAGTGCAGTGCTAATGCTAGGATGGGGGAGAACCGAGAAGGTCACCCCAAACGACCCAACCTTTGTGGTATCGTCTAAGCCATGCCAGAGTGCTCAAACTAGAGTAAACCAGCGAGCATATATATATATATGTGTGTGTGTGTATATCTAAAATTACTACGCACATATATATATACATATATATATATTTATATCACTGTCTTTAGTTCCTCTTGCTTCCTTACAAAATACTTTTCTTGGCTCCGCACTATCTTTCAAGCTTTGCAACCACCTCATTTCATCAAAAAATACTCCACTGTGTTCTGTGTAAAAAAGAAAAACAAAATACAGAAAAAAAGTCAACATAAAATCAATCAATGTAGAAATCAATCGGAATTAACACTCCTTCATCGTAACACTAAAGAGCAATCTGGCCCGACAAGAATCATCGCCAACAATAAATTCTATACAACAAATTCTGATATTGCCGCTAGCTTCATCAATATTTTGATTGTGTAAGCCCTACACTTGCCAGCTCCCTAGGGTATCATGTTGGCAACCCCCTTAAATACAGAAAATCTTCTCCTCCCAGGAGTTTTGTCCTTTAATTAACTCCCATAAGTGACCAATACAGAATTTCTCCTTACAATGTGTATTCAATATCTAGCAGAGAAGTACTGACAATAGCTAAAAACATCAATTAGGGGATTTTAGGTTGATCCAATACAAAACTCTCCAAACCAACTTCATAAGAACTCTATGGGAGACTGTAAGGAGAATCAGTTTAAGGAGATCTCGCTAGTGAAGTTGTAGATAAATGAACAATTAAGATAAAGGCAAAGAACGAAAAATCGCAACATCTCAATAATGAGGTCAGTTAATTCATACAGAATAGGATGATTCCTTGTAAAAATACACTGGCCCAATCAAAAAAAGAAAACATAAATATACATTTATAATGCAGTAAATGTTTTCACATACACCATATACATTTATAAGCCCTACACTTCCCAGCTCGCTAGGGAATTCTGTTTGCAACCCCCTTAAATACAGAAAATCTTCTCCACCCTGGAGTTTTGTCCTTTAACTCCCGTAAGTGACCAAGACAGAATTTATCCTTACAATATCTATCTTCAATATCTAGCAGAGAAGTACTGACAATAGCTAAAAAGAGTAATCAGGGGATTTTAGGTTGATGCAATACAAAATTCTCCAAACCGACGTCATAAGAACTCCATGGCAGACAGTAAAGGAGATTCAATTTAAGGAGATCTCGCTAGTGAAGTTGTAGATAAACGAACAATTAAGATAAATGCAAAGAATGAAAAATCGCAACATCTCAATAATTAGGTCAGTTCATACAGAATAGGATGATTCCTTGTAAAAATACACTGCCTCAATCAAAAGAAGAAAAAAATAAATATATATTGATGAGTCCTACACTTGCCAGCTCCCTAGGGAATTATGCTTGCAACCCCCTTAAAAACAGAAAATCTCCTCCTTCCTGGAGTTTTGCTCTAACTGAGATGACTCAAGGACAGGTTTGTAATCTCTTCTCTAAATGAGATGAGAGCAGAACTCAACTGCATATTCCAAATGAATTGATGAGGATTGCTTCTGAGAATCTCTCAAAAACCTTCAAGGCATTTATTTCTATGGAGTCCACCAAGACTAGCACAGTACCAGATATTTCCAAACTATCTCCAGTGACTTCAATCTGTTTATAGACATGGCATATCATCACTGCACCAGGAGAGAACCTGCCCATATTACAGTTCTATCACCCTTTAGTAGAGTTCTTATTGATCGATTGATTGATTGATGTACTCATTTACTCAACTTTAATCATACAGATCTTCATCCTTTATCATCCTTTATTGTGACCAAGACAGAATTTCTCCTTACGATATCTAATATTCAACATGTATCAGAGAAGTAGCGAGAATAACTAGAAAAACATAAGTCAGGGGATTTTAGGTTGATCCAGTAGAAAATTCTCCAAACTGACATCATAAGAACTCTGTGGCAGACAGTAATACCCCATTCACACCAAAGCCTAAACATGCTTTAAAGCTGTTTTGTTAAACATGGTTTAACACAACAGCACCATAGAAGCTGCTCAAATCAATATTTGGTTGACTTCAAATGTAGCACATTGAAAAAACAGTTTAGCAATTGCTTGAATCTTGTGGAAAATTTAGTTTTTCAGTTCTCTGCTTCTGATTTTTATTCAGTTAAACCTGGTTGAACTAAATTTCTACTGTATTTAGATCATTCTTGAAGTACATGATTGTAATCACAGTCTCTTTAATTAACCTCAATTGACATGAATTTTTAATGATTCTGTCATTGTTGTACTATAGTCGTTTTAGCAAATGTTTTCCATTGAGAACTGTTATAATTAGAAATTGAAAAACTTAAAACTGAAAAAAAAATTAGCAGGTCGCTCTGTGCGGGAGCAAGCACAACCTATCTCACAATTAATAGCTAGCTCCCATTAATACTTTTTGTAAAACTGATATGTTGACATATATGCCTCATAACTGCACATAGGTTCCAAATTGCTACATTGGAGACATGTGTGTCATGTATGTGACACATATGTCAGATAAATTATTTTACATGTACGTGACATATATTTTACATATATCTGCTACATATGTATGTGACATATATGTTACATGTATGTGACATATGTCAGACATATGTAGGAGATATACATAAAAGATATGTGGTTTTGGTAAGGGCCATTAGAAAAGAGAGCCTACACTTTGCTATTTTCAAAATAACCAGCCATTTTAGGAAAGAAAAAAGTCAGAGGTAGTTCAAGTGGAAGTAAGATTCTTATAAAATGTAGCTGCTTGACTCCTCATGCAGGTTTTGTAAGTTTTGCTTTTTGAAATGAAACCACTGAAAGCAGGCGTTATACCTCAGTATGATCATCAATGGTAAAAGTGAGGCAAAACTGAGTAAAATTTTCAGGTGGGTTTTCAAGCATTAAGAGACTTTAAAAAATACTTGACTTAAATATTGTAACCTCTGCAGAGAGTGAAGATTGATTTTTTCTGATGTTTGTTACATGAATGTTTATCCCCTCTACTAATGGAATGAATTAAAGTGCCTATAAAATGTGCAGTAGACCAACCATGAGGATAAAGTAAAACATCCATTTGGGGGGTCTTTTAGCCCTTGAACTCCCAAGAATTGATGATAATTAATTGTGACCTCCAATTGCTACACATTTCCTGGTAAAAAAATTTGGGAGAATTGAGTTTTAGACCAAGATAACTTCTACCTAATAAGTTTGAGTATTGTAGTGCGTGTAGCTTAGTGCCAACCAATTTTCAATTGTGTAGGAAAATGAAAATGAAACTTCATTTTAGTTTTTCGCCGCGCTGTAAAAAAAAGAAGTTGGACTTCAATATTTTCGTATGGAATTTGGAAAAGGTATTGCAAGTGAAGTCAAGTAGCTATCTTGAAAACAGGGAATGGGGAATCTTTAAAAGCGGGACTCTCAAGTAGCGAGAAACTTTGAAACGAGAAATATTTAGAGGCGTGAAATGAACCCGCCGAAATGAATGAACGGTGTGGTGAAGTTGCTCTTTTATCCAATTTTACGCATGGGAAGCATGGAAATTCACGACTGTTGACAAAGGTAAAACTAGGTTGCAATTGGAAGAGCAGTCAGCTGCAACCTTGAACGCTGAAAATGGTGAAATTGTTAAAATTATTTAGGCAGGAGAATCTTTATTTTCATCAACATATTTGGTTGCTAAAATTCTCTTTATAAGAAAGCGTAGTGAAGGGCTTAATTTGTCGTTGTTTGTTCAAGGATGAAATAAAGAACTTTTTGTGACCAAAATGTCGCTCTTGTTCATTGAGAAACCCAGGAAACGGTACTGTCAAGCACTGACTTTAATGAGAAGGTGTGGGAAGGCTTTAGAAACGACTACAATGGGATTAGGCGGAAAATAAAACTTGATGAAAGGTAACAGGTACGTAAAGAAACATAAACATTTCGCGCTTGAACAAAAACGTAGAAAGCTGAATATTGTAACCCAAAAATACTAACTGTAGCCATAGTTAGTCCCTTCTACTAACTATGCTTTAGCACGCTTAAAATTTGGAAACTTTATACTCGTTGAAGTTTGCAAAAAGTTTTGAAAGATTTGTTGGCTGCTTTATGGTATGATATGAAATATTCACTTGAACATGAGAAGGACTTTGACTTGAGTTGAAGAATGGAGAAGCATAATATTTTCTAGAAAATTGTAGTTCTTTGGAAAAACATGGCTTGCAAGTTTAAAGATTCCTAGGTGCTGTAGAAGATTAGACATTTTTGAAAAACTATAAGTGTTATAAATAGGTTGTACCCGAATGAACAGCGCGCATTATCCAAATGGCGTTGGTTTATGGCCATGCATATGGAGTAAAGTTGAAGCCTAAGCAAAATTGTTGTAAGTGAGCAATTTACTTACAGAAATCCTGCGATTGGAGATGAATTGCAGCTACTTCTTTGCGCAAGAATAGCGGTCCGGGCCTGTGGATAAACATTTAGATGGCAATATAGAGTAGCGTGCGGATGGTTGCTGTGAATAAATGTGCGTAGCGACCCGTATGTAGGTGATGACGCGTGAAGGCATGGTGACGTTGCATTTGAGCGGCAAAGTGTAGTGAAGTGAAGTGAAGTGAAGTTTTAGTAATGGCGGGCGGGTTGAAAGCAATAAAGGGTGGAGTTATGTTGTTTTGGTTGATTTAGGGCCGCCTGGTGACGGAAGGGCATCATGAAGCCTGGAAGTCCGTAAGCCTTGTGTATCATTCAAAGAATGGAGTGATAAAAGACGGGGGCCAGGTGGAAAGTGTAAAAGCAACTCTGTATGTTTTTTGCGCAAATAAATAAGCATGGCGCGTGGAGTTTTTGAGCTTGTAGAGTGGGGGTTTTAGGTGTGGTGTTGAAGAGGCGAGTTGCTTTTAGACTTAGTTTGTGGTTTGATATATGCTAAATGCGCTACGGGTGCTCGCGAATGAAATTTCCAATATGCAAATATCAAAATGACATCACTAAGATCAGTAGCACTGATATCGGTACTCTAAGAGAGCAAGGCATAAAAGAGATAACTACCTAGTGAAGGCAAAAGAGAGCAGATATTTTTCAAAGCAACAAAGTAGATGATCGATCGATTGATACATAATACCTACGAAATCTCGACTCTCGTCCAAAACATCTTACATGAAGTATAGAAGTGTCTAAAGAGAAAGCAAATAAGGTAACAGCAATAAAATCTAAGAAGGAGAGTTAAAAGTTCGAAGGATGCAACCAATGGAGTTCGAACTCCGATCTTGATATTACTAGTCCAGCACCCTACCACTGTAACATGAAATTTTATAAGCGATACCAACAAACGCCTGCGCATGCGTGGAATCAGCATGTTTATGTTGTCGTTCGCGAGCCGTTCGATCGTTTGATCGCCGATCTAAATCGTGGATATACTTTTCTTTTCAAACTAGGATGTAAGTACGCTACCTAGAATGTAAGTACGTTACTCAAACGAACGTATTATTTTTTGTAAATGTTTATTTGCTTGCTCAAGAGCCAGCCAACAACTTTCAGTACTCGATCGATAACCCGTCAAACATAGTGATGCATTCCATGCCAAGGCAAGCTTATTACATTTCTTTGAGTATGTATAATTGACTTCTCAGTTTCAGATAATAAGCTAAGATTCAAATTCATACAAGGTAAACAATGCCATGCCTTCATGCTTTGGTAGTTAATGGTAATAATTTGGTAATAATTTCGTAATCATCTATCTTAGATGCTGTTACATGAACAAATTGGTTTGAAATCTGTCCTGAGAGTGTATTGGTAATGAGTTATTTCCATATGGCAGGAGAGAGGCTCCCGGCCATGAATTTGCATGAATTGAAAAATTGATGGCAAAAGCTACAATAAATCCATTGCTCTCGTGGATGCATGCAGGTGCCATCAATTGAAAAAGAAAAGTTCCTGGTCAAGTTGGAATAAGTACAATGGTGTTGGAACTCGAATGAAAAAAGAAGTTGGAATTGCTTCAGGATTAATGCTGAAAGGGAGTTCCGAAGCGACCCATCCATAGTGGTTTGGTCGATTATATTGTTAAGTGCTTTTTAAATTAGGGAGGGACTTGCAGAGGTTGGTTCCATGTAGCACATGCACCAAAGAACGACCAAAGAAAGGTTTCAGGAGAGTTTTGTTTGATTGAATAACAGATCCTCTTGCCTCGAGTGAGATTCCTTAAACAATTATCTGGTACACCCATGCCCATCCCTGACTCAGTGGAATATCCTGACTCACACTGGAATATCCTCATTTGATGAATGAAAAAATTTGCTCACCAAAAAGTTGCTTCCTGTTCTGCCTAGAATTGTTGACTGTGTGAAATAGTGCTAAGAAAGAACAAGAAAGTAAAATTGACTTGTTTTAAGAAATGCTATAGATTTATCCAGCAACCTTTGAAGGAAATAGTGGGTTCATTTACAATAATTGCTAATAAGGGGAAAGGGAGGGTGTTGAAAGTGTGAAATGATAAGAATGAAATGTTCGTTGTTCAGTGATTGAAGAAATTGCCCTGCAAATTGACATAACTGCAAGGCAGTTATGTCGATAATAAGGCAGCCAGCCAGCCAGCCAGCCAGCCAGCCTTAAAAAAAAAAGATCATTACTTCTATTTTATTTTCCTATATATCTACAAGATATTCCTTTGAGATACGAAACTTTGGAAGGATGTACAGGGAAGAAAGAAAGCTAGATATCAACCAGGAAGCAAGTGGTGGGTGTAACGCCTCCCTGCCTGCCTGCCTGCTTGCTGTTGGGTCAAACTTTACTTCACTTAACATAATTCGATTGGAAATAAAACGACATTAAAGACAAATAGACATATAAACATGAGAAAAGAATAGACGGAAAATAAAAGAATGTAAAGGTAAAAAAAAAGACCTATAAAGAGTTTCTACGTTTCCAAAGAATAATGTAGAACTGGTTAATTTTGCTATAACTTAGCTGCATTCCAATATCAGGCTCCATATAGCAATCCTTAGTGTCAATACAATCGAAAACCCAACTTTCTCCTTTCTTTTTTATTTTTAAGAGTTTAAAACTGCAACACCTAATTCAAGGCAGTGCAAAAATTTAATAATACTCAAACTGACTGCGAGGCTGTGCACTATAAGGCACATGTGCGAGACGAGGGGTGAGCGTTGCACCCAGGGAAACCTCGGCAATACACACGCAACTCCAGGAAAGCACAAGCGACGGAGTGGCATGCGTGAGAGTGAGAGGCTGTGCAAGGTGTAAGGGCTGAGCCTTGTAGTCACGCCTGCCACTACCACGAAACACATCACCACGCGGCCAAAACTTATTCCCGGGTGCAGTAGATAGTCCCAGGGGAGTTGGGGAGTAGGCGCGCACCTCCTGCCAAATCACGGCAGCCGTAGTGGCACGCCTGCGAGTGAGAGGCTGTGCACTATGAGGCACATGTGCTAAAGAAGGCGGTGAGTCTTTTAGTCACGCCTGCCACTTCCACGAAACAAATCACCACGCGCCCAAAACTTATTCCAGGGTGCAGTACATAGTCCCAGGGGAGTTGGGGAGTAGGCGCGCACCTCCTGCCAAATCACGGCAGCCGTAGTGGCACGCCTGCGAGTGAGAGGCTGTGCACTATGAGGCACATGTGCTAAAGAAGGCGGTGAGTCTTGTACTCACGCCTGCCACTTCCACGAAACGCATCACCACGCGGCCAAAATGAAATCCTAGGTGCACTAGACCCAGGAAAACCTCGCCAATAGACGCGCAACTCCGGGAAACCACGGGCGACGGAGTGGCATGCGTGAGAGTGAGAGACTGTCCAAGGTGTAAGGGCTGAGACTTGTAGTCACGCCTGCCACTTCCACGAAACACATCACCACGCGGCCAAAAAGGATTCCCGGGTGCAGTAGATAGTCCCAGGGGAGTTGGAGAGTAGTCGGGCACCTCCTGCCAAATCACGGCAGCCGTAGTGGCACGCCTGCGAGTGAGAGGCTGTGCACTGTGAGGCACATGTGCTAAAGAAGGCGGTGAGTCTTGTACTCACGCCTGCTACTTCCACGAAACACATCACCACGCGGCCAAAACGGATTGCCGGGTGCACTAGATAGTCCCAGGGGAGTTGGAGAGTAGGCGCGCACCTCCTGCCAAATCACGGGAGCCGTGGTGGCACGCCTGCCAGTGAGAGGCTGTGCACTGTGAGGCACATGTGCTAAAGAAGGCGGTGAGTCTTCTACTCACGCCTGCCACTTCCACGAAACACATCACCACGCGGTTAAAATGGATTCCCGCGTGCACTAGATACTCCCAGGGGAGTTGGGGGGTAGGCGCGCACCTCCTGCAAGTCACGGCAGCCCTGGTGGCACGCCTCCGAGTGAGAGGCTGTGCACTATGAGGCACATGTGCTAAAGAAGGCGGTGAGCCTTGTACTCACGCCTGCCACTTCCACGAAACGCATGACAACGCCTCCAAAATGAAATCCCAGGTGCACTAGACCCAGGGGAACCTCGGCAATAGATGCGCAACTCCGGGATATGACGGGCGACGGAGTGGCATGCGTGAGAGTGGGAGGCTGTGCAAGAGGAAGGGGTGAGCCTTGTACTCACGCCTGCCACTTCCACGAAACACATCACCACGCGGCTAAAATGGATTCCCGCGTGCACTAGATAGTCCCAGGGGAGTTGGGCAGTAGACGCGCACCTCCTGCCATGTCACGGCAGCCGTAGTGGCACGCCTGCGAGTGAGAGGCTGTGCACTACGAGGCACATGTGCTAAAGAAGGCGGTGAGCCTTGCACTCACGCCTGCCACTTCCACGAAACGCATGACAACGCCACCAAAATGAAATCCCAGGTGCACTAGACCCAGGGGAACCTCGGCAATAGACGCGCAACTCCGGCAAAGCACGGGCGACGGAGTGGCATGCGTGAGAGTGAGAAGCTGTGCAAGGTGTAAGGGCTGAGCCTTGTACTCACGCCTGCCACTTCCACGAAACACATCACCAGGCGGCCAAAACGGATTCCCGGGTGCAGTAGATAGTCCCAAGGGAGTCGGAGAGTAGTCGGGCACCTCCTGCCCCATCGCGGCAGCCGTAGTGGCACGCCTGCGAGTGAGAGGCTGTGCACTGTGAGGCACATGTGCTAAAGAAGGCGGTGAGTCTTGTACTCACGCCTGCCACTTCCACGAAACACATCACCACGCGGCTAAAATGGATTCCCGCGTGCAGTAGATAGTCCCAGGGGAGTTGGGCAGTAGACGCGCACCTCCTGCCATGTCACGGCAGCCGTAGTGGCACGCCTGCGAGTGAGAGGCTGTGCACTACGAGGCACATGTGCTAAAGAAGGCGGTGAGCCTTGCACTCACGCCTGCCACTTCCACGAAACGCATGACAACGCCACCAAAATGAAATCCCAGGTGCACTAGACCCAGGGGAACCTCGGCAATAGACGCGCAACTCCGGCAAAGCACGGGCGACGGAGTGGCATGCGTGAGAGTGAGAAGCTGTGCAAGGTGTAAGGGCTGAGCCTTGTACTCACGCCTGCCACTTCCACGAAACACATCACCAGGCGGCCAAAACGGATTCCCGGGTGCAGTAGATAGTCCCAAGGGAGTCGGAGAGTAGTCGGGCACCTCCTGCCCCATCGCGGCAGCCGTAGTGGCACGCCTGCGAGTGAGAGGCTGTGCACTGTGAGGCACATGTGCTAAAGAAGGCGGTGAGTCTTGTACTCACGCCTGCCACTTCCACGAAACACATCACCACGCGGCTAAAATGGATTCCCGCGTGCACTAGATAGTCCCAGGGGAGTTGGGCAGTAGACGCGCACCTCCTGCCATGTCACGGCAGCCGTAGTGGCACGCCTGCGAGTGAGAGGCTGTGCACTACGAGGCACATGTGCTAAAGAAGGCGGTGAGCCTTGCACTCACGCCTGCCACTTCCACGAAACGCATGACAACGCCACCAAAATGAAATCCCAGGTGCACTAGACCCAGGGGAACCTCGGCAATAGACGCGCAACTCCGGCAAAGCACGGGCGACGGAGTGGCATGCGTGAGAGTGAGAAGCTGTGCAAGGTGTAAGGGCTGAGCCTTGTACTCACGCCTGCCACTTCCACGAAACACATCACCAGGCGGCCAAAACGGATTCCCGGGTGCAGTAGATAGTCCCAAGGGAGTCGGAGAGTAGTCGGGCACCTCCTGCCCCATCGCGGCAGCCGTAGTGGCACGCCTGCGAGTGAGAGGCTGTGCACTGTGAGGCACATGTGCTAAAGAAGGCGGTGAGTCTTGTACTCACGCCTGCCACTTCCACGAAACACATCACCACGCGGCTAAAATGGATTCCCGCGTGCAGTAGATAGTCCCAGGGGAGTTGGGCAGTAGACGCGCACCTCCTGCCATGTCACGGCAGCCGTAGTGGCACGCCTGCGAGTGAGAGGCTGTGCACTACGAGGCACATGTGCTAAAGAAGGCGGTGAGCCTTGCACTCACGCCTGCCACTTCCACGAAACGCATGACAACGCCACCAAAATGAAATCCCAGGTGCACTAGACCCAGGGGAACCTCGGCAATAGACGCGCAACTCCGGCAAAGCACGGGCGACGGAGTGGCATGCGTGAGAGTGAGAAGCTGTGCAAGGTGTAAGGGCTGAGCCTTGTACTCACGCCTGCCACTTCCACGAAACTCATCACCAGGCGGCCAAAACGGATTCCCGGGTGCAGTAGATAGTCCCAAGGGAGTCGGAGAGTAGTCGGGCACCTCCTGCCCCATCGCGGCAGCCGTAGTGGCACGCCTGCGAGTGAGAGGCTGTGCACTGTGAGGCACATGTGCTAAAGAAGGCGGTGAGCCTTGTACTCACGCCTGCCACTTCCACGAAACACATCACCACGCGGCTAAAATGGATTCCCGCGTGCACTAGATAGTCCCAGGGGAGTTGGGCAGTAGACGCGCACCTCCTGCCATGTCACGGCAGCCGTAGTGGCACGCCTGCGAGTGAGAGGCTGTGCACTACGAGGCACATGTGCTAAAGAAGGCGGTGAGCCTTGCACTCACGCCTGCCACTTCCACGAAACGCATGACAACGCCACCAAAATGAAATCCCAGGTGCACTAGACCCAGGGGAACCTCGGCAATAGACGCGCAACTCCGGCAAAGCACGGGCGACGGAGTGGCATGCGTGAGAGTGAGAAGCTGTGCAAGGTGTAAGGGCTGAGCCTTGTACTCACGCCTGCCACTTCCACGAAACTCATCACCAGGCGGCCAAAACGGATTCCCGGGTGCAGTAGATAGTCCCAAGGGAGTCGGAGAGTAGTCGGGCACCTCCTGCCCCATCGCGGCAGCCGTAGTGGCACGCCTGCGAGTGAGAGGCTGTGCACTGTGAGGCACATGTGCTAAAGAAGGCGGTGAGTCTTGTACTCACGCCTGCCACTTCCACGAAACACATCACCACGCGGCTAAAATGGATTCCCGCGTGCACTAGATAGTCCCAGGGGAGTTGGGCAGTAGACGCGCACCTCCTGCCATGTCACGGCAGCCGTAGTGGCACGCCTGCGAGTGAGAGGCTGTGCACTACGAGGCACATGTGCTAAAGAAGGCGGTGAGCCTTGCACTCACGCCTGCCACTTCCACGAAACGCATGACAACGCCACCAAAATGAAATCCCAGGTGCACTAGACCCAGGGGAACCTCGGCAATAGACGCGCAACTCCGGCAAAGCACGGGCGACGGAGTGGCATGCGTGAGAGTGAGAAGCTGTGCAAGGTGTAAGGGCTGAGCCTTGTACTCACGCCTGCCACTTCCACGAAACACATCACCAGGCGGCCAAAACGGATTCCCGGGTGCAGTAGATAGTCCCAAGGGAGTCGGAGAGTAGTCGGGCACCTCCTGCCCCATCGCGGCAGCCGTAGTGGCACGCCTGCGAGTGAGAGGCTGTGCACTGTGAGGCACATGTGCTAAAGAAGGCGGTGAGTCTTGTACTCACGCCTGCCACTTCCACGAAACACATCACCACGCGGCTAAAATGGATTCCCGCGTGCAGTAGATAGTCCCAGGGGAGTTGGGCAGTAGACGCGCACCTCCTGCCATGTCACGGCAGCCGTAGTGGCACGCCTGCGAGTGAGAGGCTGTGCACTACGAGGCACATGTGCTAAAGAAGGCGGTGAGCCTTGCACTCACGCCTGCCACTTCCACGAAACGCATGACAACGCCACCAAAATGAAATCCCAGGTGCACTAGACCCAGGGGAACCTCGGCAATAGACGCGCAACTCCGGCAAAGCACGGGCGACGGAGTGGCATGCGTGAGAGTGAGAAGCTGTGCAAGGTGTAAGGGCTGAGCCTTGTACTCACGCCTGCCACTTCCACGAAACTCATCACCAGGCGGCCAAAACGGATTCCCGGGTGCAGTAGATAGTCCCAAGGGAGTCGGAGAGTAGTCGGGCACCTCCTGCCCCATCGCGGCAGCCGTAGTGGCACGCCTGCGAGTGAGAGGCTGTGCACTGTGAGGCACATGTGCTAAAGAAGGCGGTGAGTCTTGTACTCACGCCTGCCACTTCCACGAAACACATCACCACGCGGCTAAAATGGATTCCCGCGTGCACTAGATAGTCCCAGGGGAGTTGGGCAGTAGACGCGCACCTCCTGCCATGTCACGGCAGCCGTAGTGGCACGCCTGCGAGTGAGAGGCTGTGCACTACGAGGCACATGTGCTAAAGAAGGCGGTGAGCCTTGCACTCACGCCTGCCACTTCCACGAAACGCATGACAACGCCACCAAAATGAAATCCCAGGTGCACTAGACCCAGGGGAACCTCGGCAATAGACGCGCAACTCCGGCAAAGCACGGGCGACGGAGTGGCATGCGTGAGAGTGAGAAGCTGTGCAAGGTGTAAGGGCTGAGCCTTGTACTCACGCCTGCCACTTCCACGAAACACATCACCAGGCGGCCAAAACGGATTCCCGGGTGCAGTAGATAGTCCCAAGGGAGTCGGAGAGTAGTCGGGCACCTCCTGCCCCATCGCGGCAGCCGTAGTGGCACGCCTGCGAGTGAGAGGCTGTGCACTGTGAGGCACATGTGCTAAAGAAGGCGGTGAGTCTTGTACTCACGCCTGCCACTTCCACGAAACACATCACCACGCGGCTAAAATGGATTCCCGCGTGCAGTAGATAGTCCCAGGGGAGTTGGGCAGTAGACGCGCACCTCCTGCCATGTCACGGCAGCCGTAGTGGCACGCCTGCGAGTGAGAGGCTGTGCACTACGAGGCACATGTGCTAAAGAAGGCGGTGAGCCTTGCACTCACGCCTGCCACTTCCACGAAACGCATGACAACGCCACCAAAATGAAATCCCAGGTGCACTAGACCCAGGGGAACCTCGGCAATAGACGCGCAACTCCGGCAAAGCACGGGCAACGGAGTGGCATGCGTGAGAGTGAGAAGCTGTGCAAGGTGTAAGGGCTGAGCCTTGTACTCACGCCTGCCACTTCCACGAAACTCATCACCAGGCGGCCAAAACGGATTCCCGGGTGCAGTAGATAGTCCCAAGGGAGTCGGAGAGTAGTCGGGCACCTCCTGCCCCATCGCGGCAGCCGTAGTGGCACGCCTGCGAGTGAGAGGCTGTGCACTGTGAGGCACATGTGCTAAAGAAGGCGGTGAGTCTTTTAGTCACGCCTGCCACTTCCACGAAACACATCACCACGCGGCTAAAATGGATTCCCGCGTGCACTAGATAGTCCCAGGGGAGTTGGGCAGTAGACGCGCACCTCCTGCCATGTCACGGCAGCCGTAGTGGCACGCCTGCGAGTGAGAGGCTGTGCACTACGAGGCACATGTGCTAAAGAAGGCGGTGAGCCTTGCACTCACGCCTGCCACTTCCACGAAACGCATGACAACGCCACCAAAATGAAATCCTAGGTGCACTAGACCCAGGAAAACCTCGGCAATAGACGCGCAACTCCGGCAAAGCACGGGCGACGGAGTGGCATGCGTGAGAGTGAGAAGCTGTGCAAGGTGTAAGGGCTGAGCCTTGTACTCACGCCTGCCACTTCCACGAAACTCATCACCAGGCGGCCAAAACGGATTCCCGGGTGCAGTAGATAGTCCCAAGGGAGTCGGAGAGTAGTCGGGCACCTCCTGCCAAATCACGGCAGCCGTAGTGGCACGCCTGCGAGTGAGAGGCTGTGCACTGTGAGGCACATGTGCTAAAGAAGGCGGTGAGTCTTGTACTCACGCCTGCTACTTCCACGAAACACATCACCACGCGGCCAAAACGGATTGCCGGGTGCACTAGATAGTCCCAGGGGAGTTGGAGAGTAGGCGCGCACCTCCTGCCAAATCACGGGAGCCGTGGTGGCACGCCTGCCAGTGAGAGGCTGTGCACTGTGAGGCACATGTGCTAAAGAAGGCGGTGAGTCTTCTACTCACGCCTGCCACTTCCACGAAACACATCACCACGCGGCTAAAATGGATTCCCGCGTGCACTAGATACTCCCAGGGGAGTTGGGGGGTAGGCGCGCACCTCCTGCAAGTCACGGCAGCCCTGGTGGCACGCCTCCGAGTGAGAGGCTGTGCACTATGAGGCACATGTGCTAAAGAAGGCGGTGAGCCTTGTACTCACGCCTGCCACTTCCACGAAACGCATGACAACGCCTCCAAAATGAAATCCCAGGTGCACTAGACCCAGGGGAACCTCGGCAATAGATGCGCAACTCCGGGATATGACGGGCGACGGAGTGGCATGCGTGAGAGTGGGAGGCTGTGCAAGAGGAAGGGGTGAGCCTTGTACTCACGCCTGCCACTTCCACGAAACACATCACCACGCGGCTAAAATGGATTCCCGCGTGCACTAGATAGTCCCAGGGGAGTTGGGCAGTAGACGCGCACCTCCTGCCATGTCACGGCAGCCGTAGTGGCACGCCTGCGAGTGAGAGGCTGTGCACTACGAGGCACATGTGCTAAAGAAGGCGGTGAGCCTTGCACTCACGCCTGCCACTTCCACGAAACGCATGACAACGCCACCAAAATGAAATCCCAGGTGCACTAGACCCAGGGGAACCTCGGCAATAGACGCGCAACTCCGGCAAAGCACGGGCGACGGAGTGGCATGCGTGAGAGTGAGAAGCTGTGCAAGGTGTAAGGGCTGAGCCTTGTACTCACGCCTGCCACTTCCACGAAACACATCACCAGGCGGCCAAAACGGATTCCCGGGTGCAGTAGATAGTCCCAAGGGAGTCGGAGAGTAGTCGGGCACCTCCTGCCCCATCGCGGCAGCCGTAGTGGCACGCCTGCGAGTGAGAGGCTGTGCACTGTGAGGCACATGTGCTAAAGAAGGCGGTGAGTCTTGTACTCACGCCTGCCACTTCCACGAAACACATCACCACGCGGCTAAAATGGATTCCCGCGTGCAGTAGATAGTCCCAGGGGAGTTGGGCAGTAGACGCGCACCTCCTGCCATGTCACGGCAGCCGTAGTGGCACGCCTGCGAGTGAGAGGCTGTGCACTACGAGGCACATGTGCTAAAGAAGGCGGTGAGCCTTGCACTCACGCCTGCCACTTCCACGAAACGCATGACAACGCCACCAAAATGAAATCCCAGGTGCACTAGACCCAGGGGAACCTCGGCAATAGACGCGCAACTCCGGCAAAGCACGGGCGACGGAGTGGCATGCGTGAGAGTGAGAAGCTGTGCAAGGTGTAAGGGCTGAGCCTTGTACTCACGCCTGCCACTTCCACGAAACTCATCACCAGGCGGCCAAAACGGATTCCCGGGTGCAGTAGATAGTCCCAAGGGAGTCGGAGAGTAGTCGGGCACCTCCTGCCCCATCGCGGCAGCCGTAGTGGCACGCCTGCGAGTGAGAGGCTGTGCACTGTGAGGCACATGTGCTAAAGAAGGCGGTGAGCCTTGTACTCACGCCTGCCACTTCCACGAAACACATCACCACGCGGCTAAAATGGATTCCCGCGTGCACTAGATAGTCCCAGGGGAGTTGGGCAGTAGACGCGCACCTCCTGCCATGTCACGGCAGCCGTAGTGGCACGCCTGCGAGTGAGAGGCTGTGCACTACGAGGCACATGTGCTAAAGAAGGCGGTGAGCCTTGCACTCACGCCTGCCACTTCCACGAAACGCATGACAACGCCACCAAAATGAAATCCCAGGTGCACTAGACCCAGGGGAACCTCGGCAATAGACGCGCAACTCCGGCAAAGCACGGGCGACGGAGTGGCATGCGTGAGAGTGAGAAGCTGTGCAAGGTGTAAGGGCTGAGCCTTGTACTCACGCCTGCCACTTCCACGAAACTCATCACCAGGCGGCCAAAACGGATTCCCGGGTGCAGTAGATAGTCCCAAGGGAGTCGGAGAGTAGTCGGGCACCTCCTGCCCCATCGCGGCAGCCGTAGTGGCACGCCTGCGAGTGAGAGGCTGTGCACTGTGAGGCACATGTGCTAAAGAAGGCGGTGAGTCTTGTACTCACGCCTGCCACTTCCACGAAACACATCACCACGCGGCTAAAATGGATTCCCGCGTGCACTAGATAGTCCCAGGGGAGTTGGGCAGTAGACGCGCACCTCCTGCCATGTCACGGCAGCCGTAGTGGCACGCCTGCGAGTGAGAGGCTGTGCACTACGAGGCACATGTGCTAAAGAAGGCGGTGAGCCTTGCACTCACGCCTGCCACTTCCACGAAACGCATGACAACGCCACCAAAATGAAATCCCAGGTGCACTAGACCCAGGGGAACCTCGGCAATAGACGCGCAACTCCGGCAAAGCACGGGCGACGGAGTGGCATGCGTGAGAGTGAGAAGCTGTGCAAGGTGTAAGGGCTGAGCCTTGTACTCACGCCTGCCACTTCCACGAAACACATCACCAGGCGGCCAAAACGGATTCCCGGGTGCAGTAGATAGTCCCAAGGGAGTCGGAGAGTAGTCGGGCACCTCCTGCCCCATCGCGGCAGCCGTAGTGGCACGCCTGCGAGTGAGAGGCTGTGCACTGTGAGGCACATGTGCTAAAGAACGCGGTGAGTCTTGTACTCACGCCTGCCACTTCCACGAAACACATCACCACGCGGCTAAAATGGATTCCCGCGTGCAGTAGATAGTCCCAGGGGAGTTGGGCAGTAGACGCGCACCTCCTGCCATGTCACGGCAGCCGTAGTGGCACGCCTGCGAGTGAGAGGCTGTGCACTACGAGGCACATGTGCTAAAGAAGGCGGTGAGCCTTGCACTCACGCCTGCCACTTCCACGAAACGCATGACAACGCCACCAAAATGAAATCCCAGGTGCACTAGACCCAGGGGAACCTCGGCAATAGACGCGCAACTCCGGCAAAGCACGGGCGACGGAGTGGCATGCGTGAGAGTGAGAAGCTGTGCAAGGTGTAAGGGCTGAGCCTTGTACTCACGCCTGCCACTTCCACGAAACTCATCACCAGGCGGCCAAAACGGATTCCCGGGTGCAGTAGATAGTCCCAAGGGAGTCGGAGAGTAGTCGGGCACCTCCTGCCCCATCGCGGCAGCCGTAGTGGCACGCCTGCGAGTGAGAGGCTGTGCACTGTGAGGCACATGTGCTAAAGAAGGCGGTGAGTCTTGTACTCACGCCTGCCACTTCCACGAAACACATCACCACGCGGCTAAAATGGATTCCCGCGTGCACTAGATAGTCCCAGGGGAGTTGGGCAGTAGACGCGCACCTCCTGCCATGTCACGGCAGCCGTAGTGGCACGCCTGCGAGTGAGAGGCTGTGCACTACGAGGCACATGTGCTAAAGAAGGCGGTGAGCCTTGCACTCACGCCTGCCACTTCCACGAAACGCATGACAACGCCACCAAAATGAAATCCCAGGTGCACTAGACCCAGGGGAACCTCGGCAATAGACGCGCAACTCCGGCAAAGCACGGGCGACGGAGTGGCATGCGTGAGAGTGAGAAGCTGTGCAAGGTGTAAGGGCTGAGCCTTGTACTCACGCCTGCCACTTCCACGAAACACATCACCAGGCGGCCAAAACGGATTCCCGGGTGCAGTAGATAGTCCCAAGGGAGTCGGAGAGTAGTCGGGCACCTCCTGCCCCATCGCGGCAGCCGTAGTGGCACGCCTGCGAGTGAGAGGCTGTGCACTGTGAGGCACATGTGCTAAAGAAGGCGGTGAGTCTTGTACTCACGCCTGCCACTTCCACGAAACACATCACCACGCGGCTAAAATGGATTCCCGCGTGCAGTAGATAGTCCCAGGGGAGTTGGGCAGTAGACGCGCACCTCCTGCCATGTCACGGCAGCCGTAGTGGCACGCCTGCGAGTGAGAGGCTGTGCACTACGAGGCACATGTGCTAAAGAAGGCGGTGAGCCTTGCACTCACGCCTGCCACTTCCACGAAACGCATGACAACGCCACCAAAATGAAATCCCAGGTGCACTAGACCCAGGGGAACCTCGGCAATAGACGCGCAACTCCGGCAAAGCACGGGCAACGGAGTGGCATGCGTGAGAGTGAGAAGCTGTGCAAGGTGTAAGGGCTGAGCCTTGTACTCACGCCTGCCACTTCCACGAAACTCATCACCAGGCGGCCAAAACGGATTCCCGGGTGCAGTAGATAGTCCCAAGGGAGTCGGAGAGTAGTCGGGCACCTCCTGCCCCATCGCGGCAGCCGTAGTGGCACGCCTGCGAGTGAGAGGCTGTGCACTGTGAGGCACATGTGCTAAAGAAGGCGGTGAGTCTTTTAGTCACGCCTGCCACTTCCACGAAACACATCACCACGCGGCTAAAATGGATTCCCGCGTGCACTAGATAGTCCCAGGGGAGTTGGGCAGTAGACGCGCACCTCCTGCCATGTCACGGCAGCCGTAGTGGCACGCCTGCGAGTGAGAGGCTGTGCACTACGAGGCACATGTGCTAAAGAAGGCGGTGAGCCTTGCACTCACGCCTGCCACTTCCACGAAACGCATGACAACGCCACCAAAATGAAATCCTAGGTGCACTAGACCCAGGAAAACCTCGGCAATAGACGCGCAACTCCGGCAAAGCACGGGCGACGGAGTGGCATGCGTGAGAGTGAGAAGCTGTGCAAGGTGTAAGGGCTGAGCCTTGTACTCACGCCTGCCACTTCCACGAAACTCATCACCAGGCGGCCAAAACGGATTCCCGGGTGCAGTAGATAGTCCCAAGGGAGTCGGAGAGTAGTCGGGCACCTCCTGCCAAATCACGGCAGCCGTAGTGGCACGCCTGCGAGTGAGAGGCTGTGCACTGTGAGGCACATGTGCTAAAGAAGGCGGTGAGTCTTGTACTCACGCCTGCTACTTCCACGAAACACATCACCACGCGGCCAAAACGGATTGCCGGGTGCACTAGATAGTCCCAGGGGAGTTGGAGAGTAGGCGCGCACCTCCTGCCAAATCACGGGAGCCGTGGTGGCACGCCTGCCAGTGAGAGGCTGTGCACTGTGAGGCACATGTGCTAAAGAAGGCGGTGAGTCTTCTACTCACGCCTGCCACTTCCACGAAACACATCACCACGCGGCTAAAATGGATTCCCGCGTGCACTAGATACTCCCAGGGGAGTTGGGGGGTAGGCGCGCACCTCCTGCAAGTCACGGCAGCCCTGGTGGCACGCCTCCGAGTGAGAGGCTGTGCACTATGAGGCACATGTGCTAAAGAAGGCGGTGAGCCTTGTACTCACGCCTGCCACTTCCACGAAACGCATGACAACGCCTCCAAAATGAAATCCCAGGTGCACTAGACCCAGGGGAACCTCGGCAATAGATGCGCAACTCCGGGATATGACGGGCGACGGAGTGGCATGCGTGAGAGTGGGAGGCTGTGCAAGAGGAAGGGGTGAGCCTTGTACTCACGCCTGCCACTTCCACGAAACACATCACCACGCGGCTAAAATGGATTCCCGCGTGCACTAGATAGTCCCAGGGGAGTTGGGCAGTAGACGCGCACCTCCTGCCATGTCACGGCAGCCGTAGTGGCACGCCTGCGAGTGAGAGGCTGTGCACTACGAGGCACATGTGCTAAAGAAGGCGGTGAGCCTTGCACTCACGCCTGCCACTTCCACGAAACGCATGACAACGCCACCAAAATGAAATCCCAGGTGCACTAGACCCAGGGGAACCTCGGCAATAGACGCGCAACTCCGGCAAAGCACGGGCGACGGAGTGGCATGCGTGAGAGTGAGAAGCTGTGCAAGGTGTAAGGGCTGAGCCTTGTACTCACGCCTGCCACTTCCACGAAACACATCACCAGGCGGCCAAAACGGATTCCCGGGTGCAGTAGATAGTCCCAAGGGAGTCGGAGAGTAGTCGGGCACCTCCTGCCCCATCGCGGCAGCCGTAGTGGCACGCCTGCGAGTGAGAGGCTGTGCACTGTGAGGCACATGTGCTAAAGAAGGCGGTGAGTCTTGTACTCACGCCTGCCACTTCCACGAAACACATCACCACGCGGCTAAAATGGATTCCCGCGTGCAGTAGATAGTCCCAGGGGAGTTGGGCAGTAGACGCGCACCTCCTGCCATGTCACGGCAGCCGTAGTGGCACGCCTGCGAGTGAGAGGCTGTGCACTACGAGGCACATGTGCTAAAGAAGGCGGTGAGCCTTGCACTCACGCCTGCCACTTCCACGAAACGCATGACAACGCCACCAAAATGAAATCCCAGGTGCACTAGACCCAGGGGAACCTCGGCAATAGACGCGCAACTCCGGCAAAGCACGGGCGACGGAGTGGCATGCGTGAGAGTGAGAAGCTGTGCAAGGTGTAAGGGCTGAGCCTTGTACTCACGCCTGCCACTTCCACGAAACTCATCACCAGGCGGCCAAAACGGATTCCCGGGTGCAGTAGATAGTCCCAAGGGAGTCGGAGAGTAGTCGGGCACCTCCTGCCCCATCGCGGCAGCCGTAGTGGCACGCCTGCGAGTGAGAGGCTGTGCACTGTGAGGCACATGTGCTAAAGAAGGCGGTGAGCCTTGTACTCACGCCTGCCACTTCCACGAAACACATCACCACGCGGCTAAAATGGATTCCCGCGTGCACTAGATAGTCCCAGGGGAGTTGGGCAGTAGACGCGCACCTCCTGCCATGTCACGGCAGCCGTAGTGGCACGCCTGCGAGTGAGAGGCTGTGCACTACGAGGCACATGTGCTAAAGAAGGCGGTGAGCCTTGCACTCACGCCTGCCACTTCCACGAAACGCATGACAACGCCACCAAAATGAAATCCCAGGTGCACTAGACCCAGGGGAACCTCGGCAATAGACGCGCAACTCCGGCAAAGCACGGGCGACGGAGTGGCATGCGTGAGAGTGAGAAGCTGTGCAAGGTGTAAGGGCTGAGCCTTGTACTCACGCCTGCCACTTCCACGAAACTCATCACCAGGCGGCCAAAACGGATTCCCGGGTGCAGTAGATAGTCCCAAGGGAGTCGGAGAGTAGTCGGGCACCTCCTGCCCCATCGCGGCAGCCGTAGTGGCACGCCTGCGAGTGAGAGGCTGTGCACTGTGAGGCACATGTGCTAAAGAAGGCGGTGAGTCTTGTACTCACGCCTGCCACTTCCACGAAACACATCACCACGCGGCTAAAATGGATTCCCGCGTGCACTAGATAGTCCCAGGGGAGTTGGGCAGTAGACGCGCACCTCCTGCCATGTCACGGCAGCCGTAGTGGCACGCCTGCGAGTGAGAGGCTGTGCACTACGAGGCACATGTGCTAAAGAAGGCGGTGAGCCTTGCACTCACGCCTGCCACTTCCACGAAACGCATGACAACGCCACCAAAATGAAATCCCAGGTGCACTAGACCCAGGGGAACCTCGGCAATAGACGCGCAACTCCGGCAAAGCACGGGCGACGGAGTGGCATGCGTGAGAGTGAGAAGCTGTGCAAGGTGTAAGGGCTGAGCCTTGTACTCACGCCTGCCACTTCCACGAAACACATCACCAGGCGGCCAAAACGGATTCCCGGGTGCAGTAGATAGTCCCAAGGGAGTCGGAGAGTAGTCGGGCACCTCCTGCCCCATCGCGGCAGCCGTAGTGGCACGCCTGCGAGTGAGAGGCTGTGCACTGTGAGGCACATGTGCTAAAGAAGGCGGTGAGTCTTGTACTCACGCCTGCCACTTCCACGAAACACATCACCACGCGGCTAAAATGGATTCCCGCGTGCAGTAGATAGTCCCAGGGGAGTTGGGCAGTAGACGCGCACCTCCTGCCATGTCACGGCAGCCGTAGTGGCACGCCTGCGAGTGAGAGGCTGTGCACTACGAGGCACATGTGCTAAAGAAGGCGGTGAGCCTTGCACTCACGCCTGCCACTTCCACGAAACGCATGACAACGCCACCAAAATGAAATCCCAGGTGCACTAGACCCAGGGGAACCTCGGCAATAGACGCGCAACTCCGGCAAAGCACGGGCAACGGAGTGGCATGCGTGAGAGTGAGAAGCTGTGCAAGGTGTAAGGGCTGAGCCTTGTACTCACGCCTGCCACTTCCACGAAACTCATCACCAGGCGGCCAAAACGGATTCCCGGGTGCAGTAGATAGTCCCAAGGGAGTCGGAGAGTAGTCGGGCACCTCCTGCCCCATCGCGGCAGCCGTAGTGGCACGCCTGCGAGTGAGAGGCTGTGCACTGTGAGGCACATGTGCTAAAGAAGGCGGTGAGTCTTTTAGTCACGCCTGCCACTTCCACGAAACACATCACCACGCGGCTAAAATGGATTCCCGCGTGCACTAGATAGTCCCAGGGGAGTTGGGCAGTAGACGCGCACCTCCTGCCATGTCACGGCAGCCGTAGTGGCACGCCTGCGAGTGAGAGGCTGTGCACTACGAGGCACATGTGCTAAAGAAGGCGGTGAGCCTTGCACTCACGCCTGCCACTTCCACGAAACGCATGACAACGCCACCAAAATGAAATCCTAGGTGCACTAGACCCAGGAAAACCTCGGCAATAGACGCGCAACTCCGGCAAAGCACGGGCGACGGAGTGGCATGCGTGAGAGTGAGAAGCTGTGCAAGGTGTAAGGGCTGAGCCTTGTACTCACGCCTGCCACTTCCACGAAACTCATCACCAGGCGGCCAAAACGGATTCCCGGGTGCAGTAGATAGTCCCAAGGGAGTCGGAGAGTAGTCGGGCACCTCCTGCCAAATCACGGCAGCCGTAGTGGCACGCCTGCGAGTGAGAGGCTGTGCACTGTGAGGCACATGTGCTAAAGAAGGCGGTGAGTCTTGTACTCACGCCTGCTACTTCCACGAAACACATCACCACGCGGCCAAAACGGATTGCCGGGTGCACTAGATAGTCCCAGGGGAGTTGGAGAGTAGGCGCGCACCTCCTGCCAAATCACGGGAGCCGTGGTGGCACGCCTGCCAGTGAGAGGCTGTGCACTGTGAGGCACATGTGCTAAAGAAGGCGGTGAGTCTTCTACTCACGCCTGCCACTTCCACGAAACACATCACCACGCGGCTAAAATGGATTCCCGCGTGCACTAGATACTCCCAGGGGAGTTGGGGGGTAGGCGCGCACCTCCTGCAAGTCACGGCAGCCCTGGTGGCACGCCTCCGAGTGAGAGGCTGTGCACTATGAGGCACATGTGCTAAAGAAGGCGGTGAGCCTTGTACTCACGCCTGCCACTTCCACGAAACGCATGACAACGCCTCCAAAATGAAATCCCAGGTGCACTAGACCCAGGGGAACCTCGGCAATAGATGCGCAACTCCGGGATATGACGGGCGACGGAGTGGCATGCGTGAGAGTGGGAGGCTGTGCAAGAGGAAGGGGTGAGCCTTGTACTCACGCCTGCCACTTCCACGAAACACATCACCACGCGGCTAAAATGGATTCCCGCGTGCACTAGATAGTCCCAGGGGAGTTGGGCAGTAGACGCGCACCTCCTGCCATGTCACGGCAGCCGTAGTGGCACGCCTGCGAGTGAGAGGCTGTGCACTACGAGGCACATGTGCTAAAGAAGGCGGTGAGCCTTGCACTCACGCCTGCCACTTCCACGAAACGCATGACAACGCCACCAAAATGAAATCCCAGGTGCACTAGACCCAGGGGAACCTCGGCAATAGACGCGCAACTCCGGCAAAGCACGGGCGACGGAGTGGCATGCGTGAGAGTGAGAAGCTGTGCAAGGTGTAAGGGCTGAGCCTTGTACTCACGCCTGCCACTTCCACGAAACACATCACCAGGCGGCCAAAACGGATTCCCGGGTGCAGTAGATAGTCCCAAGGGAGTCGGAGAGTAGTCGGGCACCTCCTGCCCCATCGCGGCAGCCGTAGTGGCACGCCTGCGAGTGAGAGGCTGTGCACTGTGAGGCACATGTGCTAAAGAAGGCGGTGAGTCTTGTACTCACGCCTGCCACTTCCACGAAACACATCACCACGCGGCTAAAATGGATTCCCGCGTGCAGTAGATAGTCCCAGGGGAGTTGGGCAGTAGACGCGCACCTCCTGCCATGTCACGGCAGCCGTAGTGGCACGCCTGCGAGTGAGAGGCTGTGCACTACGAGGCACATGTGCTAAAGAAGGCGGTGAGCCTTGCACTCACGCCTGCCACTTCCACGAAACGCATGACAACGCCACCAAAATGAAATCCCAGGTGCACTAGACCCAGGGGAACCTCGGCAATAGACGCGCAACTCCGGCAAAGCACGGGCGACGGAGTGGCATGCGTGAGAGTGAGAAGCTGTGCAAGGTGTAAGGGCTGAGCCTTGTACTCACGCCTGCCACTTCCACGAAACTCATCACCAGGCGGCCAAAACGGATTCCCGGGTGCAGTAGATAGTCCCAAGGGAGTCGGAGAGTAGTCGGGCACCTCCTGCCCCATCGCGGCAGCCGTAGTGGCACGCCTGCGAGTGAGAGGCTGTGCACTGTGAGGCACATGTGCTAAAGAAGGCGGTGAGCCTTGTACTCACGCCTGCCACTTCCACGAAACACATCACCACGCGGCTAAAATGGATTCCCGCGTGCACTAGATAGTCCCAGGGGAGTTGGGCAGTAGACGCGCACCTCCTGCCATGTCACGGCAGCCGTAGTGGCACGCCTGCGAGTGAGAGGCTGTGCACTACGAGGCACATGTGCTAAAGAAGGCGGTGAGCCTTGCACTCACGCCTGCCACTTCCACGAAACGCATGACAACGCCACCAAAATGAAATCCCAGGTGCACTAGACCCAGGGGAACCTCGGCAATAGACGCGCAACTCCGGCAAAGCACGGGCGACGGAGTGGCATGCGTGAGAGTGAGAAGCTGTGCAAGGTGTAAGGGCTGAGCCTTGTACTCACGCCTGCCACTTCCACGAAACTCATCACCAGGCGGCCAAAACGGATTCCCGGGTGCAGTAGATAGTCCCAAGGGAGTCGGAGAGTAGTCGGGCACCTCCTGCCCCATCGCGGCAGCCGTAGTGGCACGCCTGCGAGTGAGAGGCTGTGCACTGTGAGGCACATGTGCTAAAGAAGGCGGTGAGTCTTGTACTCACGCCTGCCACTTCCACGAAACACATCACCACGCGGCTAAAATGGATTCCCGCGTGCACTAGATAGTCCCAGGGGAGTTGGGCAGTAGACGCGCACCTCCTGCCATGTCACGGCAGCCGTAGTGGCACGCCTGCGAGTGAGAGGCTGTGCACTACGAGGCACATGTGCTAAAGAAGGCGGTGAGCCTTGCACTCACGCCTGCCACTTCCACGAAACGCATGACAACGCCACCAAAATGAAATCCCAGGTGCACTAGACCCAGGGGAACCTCGGCAATAGACGCGCAACTCCGGCAAAGCACGGGCGACGGAGTGGCATGCGTGAGAGTGAGAAGCTGTGCAAGGTGTAAGGGCTGAGCCTTGTACTCACGCCTGCCACTTCCACGAAACACATCACCAGGCGGCCAAAACGGATTCCCGGGTGCAGTAGATAGTCCCAAGGGAGTCGGAGAGTAGTCGGGCACCTCCTGCCCCATCGCGGCAGCCGTAGTGGCACGCCTGCGAGTGAGAGGCTGTGCACTGTGAGGCACATGTGCTAAAGAAGGCGGTGAGTCTTGTACTCACGCCTGCCACTTCCACGAAACACATCACCACGCGGCTAAAATGGATTCCCGCGTGCAGTAGATAGTCCCAGGGGAGTTGGGCAGTAGACGCGCACCTCCTGCCATGTCACGGCAGCCGTAGTGGCACGCCTGCGAGTGAGAGGCTGTGCACTACGAGGCACATGTGCTAAAGAAGGCGGTGAGCCTTGCACTCACGCCTGCCACTTCCACGAAACGCATGACAACGCCACCAAAATGAAATCCCAGGTGCACTAGACCCAGGGGAACCTCGGCAATAGACGCGCAACTCCGGCAAAGCACGGGCAACGGAGTGGCATGCGTGAGAGTGAGAAGCTGTGCAAGGTGTAAGGGCTGAGCCTTGTACTCACGCCTGCCACTTCCACGAAACTCATCACCAGGCGGCCAAAACGGATTCCCGGGTGCAGTAGATAGTCCCAAGGGAGTCGGAGAGTAGTCGGGCACCTCCTGCCCCATCGCGGCAGCCGTAGTGGCACGCCTGCGAGTGAGAGGCTGTGCACTGTGAGGCACATGTGCTAAAGAAGGCGGTGAGTCTTTTAGTCACGCCTGCCACTTCCACGAAACACATCACCACGCGGCTAAAATGGATTCCCGCGTGCACTAGATAGTCCCAGGGGAGTTGGGCAGTAGACGCGCACCTCCTGCCATGTCACGGCAGCCGTAGTGGCACGCCTGCGAGTGAGAGGCTGTGCACTACGAGGCACATGTGCTAAAGAAGGCGGTGAGCCTTGCACTCACGCCTGCCACTTCCACGAAACGCATGACAACGCCACCAAAATGAAATCCTAGGTGCACTAGACCCAGGAAAACCTCGGCAATAGACGCGCAACTCCGGCAAAGCACGGGCGACGGAGTGGCATGCGTGAGAGTGAGAAGCTGTGCAAGGTGTAAGGGCTGAGCCTTGTACTCACGCCTGCCACTTCCACGAAACTCATCACCAGGCGGCCAAAACGGATTCCCGGGTGCAGTAGATAGTCCCAAGGGAGTCGGAGAGTAGTCGGGCACCTCCTGCCAAATCACGGCAGCCGTAGTGGCACGCCTGCGAGTGAGAGGCTGTGCACTGTGAGGCACATGTGCTAAAGAAGGCGGTGAGTCTTGTACTCACGCCTGCTACTTCCACGAAACACATCACCACGCGGCCAAAACGGATTGCCGGGTGCACTAGATAGTCCCAGGGGAGTTGGAGAGTAGGCGCGCACCTCCTGCCAAATCACGGGAGCCGTGGTGGCACGCCTGCCAGTGAGAGGCTGTGCACTGTGAGGCACATGTGCTAAAGAAGGCGGTGAGTCTTCTACTCACGCCTGCCACTTCCACGAAACACATCACCACGCGGTTAAAATGGATTCCCGCGTGCACTAGATACTCCCAGGGGAGTTGGGGGGTAGGCGCGCACCTCCTGCAAGTCACGGCAGCCCTGGTGGCACGCCTCCGAGTGAGAGGCTGTGCACTATGAGGCACATGTGCTAAAGAAGGCGGTGAGCCTTGTACTCACGCCTGCCACTTCCACGAAACGCATGACAACGCCTCCAAAATGAAATCCCAGGTGCACTAGACCCAGGGGAACCTCGGCAATAGATGCGCAACTCCGGGATATGACGGGCGACGGAGTGGCATGCGTGAGAGTGGGAGGCTGTGCAAGAGGAAGGGGTGAGCCTTGTACTCACGCCTGCCACTTCCACGAAACACATCACCACGCGGCTAAAATGGATTCCCGCGTGCACTAGATAGTCCCAGGGGAGTTGGGCAGTAGACGCGCACCTCCTGCCATGTCACGGCAGCCGTAGTGGCACGCCTGCGAGTGAGAGGCTGTGCACTACGAGGCACATGTGCTAAAGAAGGCGGTGAGCCTTGCACTCACGCCTGCCACTTCCACGAAACGCATGACAACGCCACCAAAATGAAATCCCAGGTGCACTAGACCCAGGGGAACCTCGGCAATAGACGCGCAACTCCGGCAAAGCACGGGCGACGGAGTGGCATGCGTGAGAGTGAGAAGCTGTGCAAGGTGTAAGGGCTGAGCCTTGTACTCACGCCTGCCACTTCCACGAAACACATCACCAGGCGGCCAAAACGGATTCCCGGGTGCAGTAGATAGTCCCAAGGGAGTCGGAGAGTAGTCGGGCACCTCCTGCCCCATCGCGGCAGCCGTAGTGGCACGCCTGCGAGTGAGAGGCTGTGCACTGTGAGGCACATGTGCTAAAGAAGGCGGTGAGTCTTGTACTCACGCCTGCCACTTCCACGAAACACATCACCACGCGGCTAAAATGGATTCCCGCGTGCAGTAGATAGTCCCAGGGGAGTTGGGCAGTAGACGCGCACCTCCTGCCATGTCACGGCAGCCGTAGTGGCACGCCTGCGAGTGAGAGGCTGTGCACTACGAGGCACATGTGCTAAAGAAGGCGGTGAGCCTTGCACTCACGCCTGCCACTTCCACGAAACGCATGACAACGCCACCAAAATGAAATCCCAGGTGCACTAGACCCAGGGGAACCTCGGCAATAGACGCGCAACTCCGGCAAAGCACGGGCGACGGAGTGGCATGCGTGAGAGTGAGAAGCTGTGCAAGGTGTAAGGGCTGAGCCTTGTACTCACGCCTGCCACTTCCACGAAACACATCACCAGGCGGCCAAAACGGATTCCCGGGTGCAGTAGATAGTCCCAAGGGAGTCGGAGAGTAGTCGGGCACCTCCTGCCCCATCGCGGCAGCCGTAGTGGCACGCCTGCGAGTGAGAGGCTGTGCACTGTGAGGCACATGTGCTAAAGAAGGCGGTGAGTCTTGTACTCACGCCTGCCACTTCCACGAAACACATCACCACGCGGCTAAAATGGATTCCCGCGTGCACTAGATAGTCCCAGGGGAGTTGGGCAGTAGACGCGCACCTCCTGCCATGTCACGGCAGCCGTAGTGGCACGCCTGCGAGTGAGAGGCTGTGCACTACGAGGCACATGTGCTAAAGAAGGCGGTGAGCCTTGCACTCACGCCTGCCACTTCCACGAAACGCATGACAACGCCACCAAAATGAAATCCCAGGTGCACTAGACCCAGGGGAACCTCGGCAATAGACGCGCAACTCCGGCAAAGCACGGGCGACGGAGTGGCATGCGTGAGAGTGAGAAGCTGTGCAAGGTGTAAGGGCTGAGCCTTGTACTCACGCCTGCCACTTCCACGAAACACATCACCAGGCGGCCAAAACGGATTCCCGGGTGCAGTAGATAGTCCCAAGGGAGTCGGAGAGTAGTCGGGCACCTCCTGCCCCATCGCGGCAGCCGTAGTGGCACGCCTGCGAGTGAGAGGCTGTGCACTGTGAGGCACATGTGCTAAAGAAGGCGGTGAGTCTTGTACTCACGCCTGCCACTTCCACGAAACACATCACCACGCGGCTAAAATGGATTCCCGCGTGCAGTAGATAGTCCCAGGGGAGTTGGGCAGTAGACGCGCACCTCCTGCCATGTCACGGCAGCCGTAGTGGCACGCCTGCGAGTGAGAGGCTGTGCACTACGAGGCACATGTGCTAAAGAAGGCGGTGAGCCTTGCACTCACGCCTGCCACTTCCACGAAACGCATGACAACGCCACCAAAATGAAATCCCAGGTGCACTAGACCCAGGGGAACCTCGGCAATAGACGCGCAACTCCGGCAAAGCACGGGCGACGGAGTGGCATGCGTGAGAGTGAGAAGCTGTGCAAGGTGTAAGGGCTGAGCCTTGTACTCACGCCTGCCACTTCCACGAAACTCATCACCAGGCGGCCAAAACGGATTCCCGGGTGCAGTAGATAGTCCTAAGGGAGTCGGAGAGTAGTCGGGCACCTCCTGCCCCATCGCGGCAGCCGTAGTGGCACGCCTGCGAGTGAGAGGCTGTGCACTGTGAGGCACATGTGCTAAAGAAGGCGGTGAGCCTTGTACTCACGCCTGCCACTTCCACGAAACACATCACCACGCGGCTAAAATGGATTCCCGCGTGCACTAGATAGTCCCAGGGGAGTTGGGCAGTAGACGCGCACCTCCTGCCATGTCACGGCAGCCGTAGTGGCACGCCTGCGAGTGAGAGGCTGTGCACTACGAGGCACATGTGCTAAAGAAGGCGGTGAGCCTTGCACTCACGCCTGCCACTTCCACGAAACGCATGACAACGCCACCAAAATGAAATCCCAGGTGCACTAGACCCAGGGGAACCTCGGCAATAGACGCGCAACTCCGGCAAAGCACGGGCGACGGAGTGGCATGCGTGAGAGTGAGAAGCTGTGCAAGGTGTAAGGGCTGAGCCTTGTACTCACGCCTGCCACTTCCACGAAACTCATCACCAGGCGGCCAAAACGGATTCCCGGGTGCAGTAGATAGTCCCAAGGGAGTCGGAGAGTAGTCGGGCACCTCCTGCCCCATCGCGGCAGCCGTAGTGGCACGCCTGCGAGTGAGAGGCTGTGCACTGTGAGGCACATGTGCTAAAGAAGGCGGTGAGTCTTGTACTCACGCCTGCCACTTCCACGAAACACATCACCACGCGGCTAAAATGGATTCCCGCGTGCACTAGATAGTCCCAGGGGAGTTGGGCAGTAGACGCGCACCTCCTGCCATGTCACGGCAGCCGTAGTGGCACGCCTGCGAGTGAGAGGCTGTGCACTACGAGGCACATGTGCTAAAGAAGGCGGTGAGCCTTGCACTCACGCCTGCCACTTCCACGAAACGCATGACAACGCCACCAAAATGAAATCCCAGGTGCACTAGACCCAGGGGAACCTCGGCAATAGACGCGCAACTCCGGCAAAGCACGGGCGACGGAGTGGCATGCGTGAGAGTGAGAAGCTGTGCAAGGTGTAAGGGCTGAGCCTTGTACTCACGCCTGCCACTTCCACGAAACACATCACCAGGCGGCCAAAACGGATTCCCGGGTGCAGTAGATAGTCCCAAGGGAGTCGGAGAGTAGTCGGGCACCTCCTGCCCCATCGCGGCAGCCGTAGTGGCACGCCTGCGAGTGAGAGGCTGTGCACTGTGAGGCACATGTGCTAAAGAAGGCGGTGAGTCTTGTACTCACGCCTGCCACTTCCACGAAACACATCACCACGCGGCTAAAATGGATTCCCGCGTGCAGTAGATAGTCCCAGGGGAGTTGGGCAGTAGACGCGCACCTCCTGCCATGTCACGGCAGCCGTAGTGGCACGCCTGCGAGTGAGAGGCTGTGCACTACGAGGCACATGTGCTAAAGAAGGCGGTGAGCCTTGCACTCACGCCTGCCACTTCCACGAAACGCATGACAACGCCACCAAAATGAAATCCCAGGTGCACTAGACCCAGGGGAACCTCGGCAATAGACGCGCAACTCCGGCAAAGCACGGGCAACGGAGTGGCATGCGTGAGAGTGAGAAGCTGTGCAAGGTGTAAGGGCTGAGCCTTGTACTCACGCCTGCCACTTCCACGAAACTCATCACCAGGCGGCCAAAACGGATTCCCGGGTGCAGTAGATAGTCCCAAGGGAGTCGGAGAGTAGTCGGGCACCTCCTGCCCCATCGCGGCAGCCGTAGTGGCACGCCTGCGAGTGAGAGGCTGTGCACTGTGAGGCACATGTGCTAAAGAAGGCGGTGAGTCTTTTAGTCACGCCTGCCACTTCCACGAAACACATCACCACGCGGCTAAAATGGATTCCCGCGTGCACTAGATAGTCCCAGGGGAGTTGGGCAGTAGACGCGCACCTCCTGCCATGTCACGGCAGCCGTAGTGGCACGCCTGCGAGTGAGAGGCTGTGCACTACGAGGCACATGTGCTAAAGAAGGCGGTGAGCCTTGCACTCACGCCTGCCACTTCCACGAAACGCATGACAACGCCACCAAAATGAAATCCTAGGTGCACTAGACCCAGGAAAACCTCGGCAATAGACGCGCAACTCCGGCAAAGCACGGGCGACGGAGTGGCATGCGTGAGAGTGAGAAGCTGTGCAAGGTGTAAGGGCTGAGCCTTGTACTCACGCCTGCCACTTCCACGAAACTCATCACCAGGCGGCCAAAACGGATTCCCGGGTGCAGTAGATAGTCCCAAGGGAGTCGGAGAGTAGTCGGGCACCTCCTGCCAAATCACGGCAGCCGTAGTGGCACGCCTGCGAGTGAGAGGCTGTGCACTGTGAGGCACATGTGCTAACGAAGGCGGTGAGTCTTGTACTCACGCCTGCTACTTCCACGAAACACATCACCACGCGGCCAAAACGGATTGCCGGGTGCACTAGATAGTCCCAGGGGAGTTGGAGAGTAGGCGCGCACCTCCTGCCAAATCACGGGAGCCGTGGTGGCACGCCTGCCAGTGAGAGGCTGTGCACTGTGAGGCACATGTGCTAAAGAAGGCGGTGAGTCTTCTACTCACGCCTGCCACTTCCACGAAACACATCACCACGCGGCTAAAATGGATTCCCGCGTGCACTAGATACTCCCAGGGGAGTTGGGGGGTAGGCGCGCACCTCCTGCAAGTCACGGCAGCCCTGGTGGCACGCCTCCGAGTGAGAGGCTGTGCACTATGAGGCACATGTGCTAAAGAAGGCGGTGAGCCTTGTACTCACGCCTGCCACTTCCACGAAACGCATGACAACGCCTCCAAAATGAAATCCCAGGTGCACTAGACCCAGGGGAACCTCGGCAATAGATGCGCAACTCCGGGATATGACGGGCGACGGAGTGGCATGCGTGAGAGTGGGAGGCTGTGCAAGAGGAAGGGGTGAGCCTTGTACTCACGCCTGCCACTTCCACGAAACACATCACCACGCGGCTAAAATGGATTCCCGCGTGCACTAGATAGTCCCAGGGGAGTTGGGCAGTAGACGCGCACCTCCTGCCATGTCACGGCAGCCGTAGTGGCACGCCTGCGAGTGAGAGGCTGTGCACTACGAGGCACATGTGCTAAAGAAGGCGGTGAGCCTTGCACTCACGCCTGCCACTTCCACGAAACGCATGACAACGCCACCAAAATGAAATCCCAGGTGCACTAGACCCAGGGGAACCTCGGCAATAGACGCGCAACTCCGGCAAAGCACGGGCGACGGAGTGGCATGCGTGAGAGTGAGAAGCTGTGCAAGGTGTAAGGGCTGAGCCTTGTACTCACGCCTGCCACTTCCACGAAACACATCACCAGGCGGCCAAAACGGATTCCCGGGTGCAGTAGATAGTCCCAAGGGAGTCGGAGAGTAGTCGGGCACCTCCTGCCCCATCGCGGCAGCCGTAGTGGCACGCCTGCGAGTGAGAGGCTGTGCACTGTGAGGCACATGTGCTAAAGAAGGCGGTGAGTCTTGTACTCACGCCTGCCACTTCCACGAAACACATCACCACGCGGCTAAAATGGATTCCCGCGTGCACTAGATAGTCCCAGGGGAGTTGGGCAGTAGACGCGCACCTCCTGCCATGTCACGGCAGCCGTAGTGGCACGCCTGCGAGTGAGAGGCTGTGCACTACGAGGCACATGTGCTAAAGAAGGCGGTGAGCCTTGCACTCACGCCTGCCACTTCCACGAAACGCATGACAACGCCACCAAAATGAAATCCCAGGTGCACTAGACCCAGGGGAACCTCGGCAATAGACGCGCAACTCCGGCAAAGCACGGGCGACGGAGTGGCATGCGTGAGAGTGAGAAGCTGTGCAAGGTGTAAGGGCTGAGCCTTGTACTCACGCCTGCCACTTCCACGAAACACATCACCAGGCGGCCAAAACGGATTCCCGGGTGCAGTAGATAGTCCCAAGGGAGTCGGAGAGTAGTCGGGCACCTCCTGCCCCATCGCGGCAGCCGTAGTGGCACGCCTGCGAGTGAGAGGCTGTGCACTGTGAGGCACATGTGCTAAAGAAGGCGGTGAGTCTTGTACTCACGCCTGCCACTTCCACGAAACACATCACCACGCGGCTAAAATGGATTCCCGCGTGCAGTAGATAGTCCCAGGGGAGTTGGGCAGTAGACGCGCACCTCCTGCCATGTCACGGCAGCCGTAGTGGCACGCCTGCGAGTGAGAGGCTGTGCACTACGAGGCACATGTGCTAAAGAAGGCGGTGAGCCTTGCACTCACGCCTGCCACTTCCACGAAACGCATGACAACGCCACCAAAATGAAATCCCAGGTGCACTAGACCCAGGGGAACCTCGGCAATAGACGCGCAACTCCGGCAAAGCACGGGCGACGGAGTGGCATGCGTGAGAGTGAGAAGCTGTGCAAGGTGTAAGGGCTGAGCCTTGTACTCACGCCTGCCACTTCCACGAAACTCATCACCAGGCGGCCAAAACGGATTCCCGGGTGCAGTAGATAGTCCCAAGGGAGTCGGAGAGTAGTCGGGCACCTCCTGCCCCATCGCGGCAGCCGTAGTGGCACGCCTGCGAGTGAGAGGCTGTGCACTGTGAGGCACATGTGCTAAAGAAGGCGGTGAGCCTTGTACTCACGCCTGCCACTTCCACGAAACACATCACCACGCGGCTAAAATGGATTCCCGCGTGCACTAGATAGTCCCAGGGGAGTTGGGCAGTAGACGCGCACCTCCTGCCATGTCACGGCAGCCGTAGTGGCACGCCTGCGAGTGAGAGGCTGTGCACTACGAGGCACATGTGCTAAAGAAGGCGGTGAGCCTTGCACTCACGCCTGCCACTTCCACGAAACGCATGACAACGCCACCAAAATGAAATCCCAGGTGCACTAGACCCAGGGGAACCTCGGCAATAGACGCGCAACTCCGGCAAAGCACGGGCGACGGAGTGGCATGCGTGAGAGTGAGAAGCTGTGCAAGGTGTAAGGGCTGAGCCTTGTACTCACGCCTGCCACTTCCACGAAACTCATCACCAGGCGGCCAAAACGGATTCCCGGGTGCAGTAGATAGTCCCAAGGGAGTCGGAGAGTAGTCGGGCACCTCCTGCCCCATCGCGGCAGCCGTAGTGGCACGCCTGCGAGTGAGAGGCTGTGCACTGTGAGGCACATGTGCTAAAGAAGGCGGTGAGTCTTGTACTCACGCCTGCCACTTCCACGAAACACATCACCACGCGGCTAAAATGGATTCCCGCGTGCACTAGATAGTCCCAGGGGAGTTGGGCAGTAGACGCGCACCTCCTGCCATGTCACGGCAGCCGTAGTGGCACGCCTGCGAGTGAGAGGCTGTGCACTACGAGGCACATGTGCTAAAGAAGGCGGTGAGCCTTGCACTCACGCCTGCCACTTCCACGAAACGCATGACAACGCCACCAAAATGAAATCCCAGGTGCACTAGACCCAGGGGAACCTCGGCAATAGACGCGCAACTCCGGCAAAGCACGGGCGACGGAGTGGCATGCGTGAGAGTGAGAAGCTGTGCAAGGTGTAAGGGCTGAGCCTTGTACTCACGCCTGCCACTTCCACGAAACACATCACCAGGCGGCCAAAACGGATTCCCGGGTGCAGTAGATAGTCCCAAGGGAGTCGGAGAGTAGTCGGGCACCTCCTGCCCCATCGCGGCAGCCGTAGTGGCACGCCTGCGAGTGAGAGGCTGTGCACTGTGAGGCACATGTGCTAAAGAAGGCGGTGAGTCTTGTACTCACGCCTGCCACTTCCACGAAACACATCACCACGCGGCTAAAATGGATTCCCGCGTGCAGTAGATAGTCCCAGGGGAGTTGGGCAGTAGACGCGCACCTCCTGCCATGTCACGGCAGCCGTAGTGGCACGCCTGCGAGTGAGAGGCTGTGCACTACGAGGCACATGTGCTAAAGAAGGCGGTGAGCCTTGCACTCACGCCTGCCACTTCCACGAAACGCATGACAACGCCACCAAAATGAAATCCCAGGTGCACTAGACCCAGGGGAACCTCGGCAATAGACGCGCAACTCCGGCAAAGCACGGGCAACGGAGTGGCATGCGTGAGAGTGAGAAGCTGTGCAAGGTGTAAGGGCTGAGCCTTGTACTCACGCCTGCCACTTCCACGAAACTCATCACCAGGCGGCCAAAACGGATTCCCGGGTGCAGTAGATAGTCCCAAGGGAGTCGGAGAGTAGTCGGGCACCTCCTGCCCCATCGCGGCAGCCGTAGTGGCACGCCTGCGAGTGAGAGGCTGTGCACTGTGAGGCACATGTGCTAAAGAAGGCGGTGAGTCTTTTAGTCACGCCTGCCACTTCCACGAAACACATCACCACGCGGCTAAAATGGATTCCCGCGTGCACTAGATAGTCCCAGGGGAGTTGGGCAGTAGACGCGCACCTCCTGCCATGTCACGGCAGCCGTAGTGGCACGCCTGCGAGTGAGAGGCTGTGCACTACGAGGCACATGTGCTAAAGAAGGCGGTGAGCCTTGCACTCACGCCTGCCACTTCCACGAAACGCATGACAACGCCACCAAAATGAAATCCTAGGTGCACTAGACCCAGGAAAACCTCGGCAATAGACGCGCAACTCCGGCAAAGCACGGGCGACGGAGTGGCATGCGTGAGAGTGAGAAGCTGTGCAAGGTGTAAGGGCTGAGCCTTGTACTCACGCCTGCCACTTCCACGAAACTCATCACCAGGCGGCCAAAACGGATTCCCGGGTGCAGTAGATAGTCCCAAGGGAGTCGGAGAGTAGTCGGGCACCTCCTGCCAAATCACGGCAGCCGTAGTGGCACGCCTGCGAGTGAGAGGCTGTGCACTGTGAGGCACATGTGCTAAAGAAGGCGGTGAGTCTTGTACTCACGCCTGCTACTTCCACGAAACACATCACCACGCGGCCAAAACGGATTGCCGGGTGCACTAGATAGTCCCAGGGGAGTTGGAGAGTAGGCGCGCACCTCCTGCCAAATCACGGGAGCCGTGGTGGCACGCCTGCCAGTGAGAGGCTGTGCACTGTGAGGCACATGTGCTAAAGAAGGCGGTGAGTCTTCTACTCACGCCTGCCACTTCCACGAAACACATCACCACGCGGTTAAAATGGATTCCCGCGTGCACTAGATACTCCCAGGGGAGTTGGGGGGTAGGCGCGCACCTCCTGCAAGTCACGGCAGCCCTGGTGGCACGCCTCCGAGTGAGAGGCTGTGCACTATGAGGCACATGTGCTAAAGAAGGCGGTGAGCCTTGTACTCACGCCTGCCACTTCCACGAAACGCATGACAACGCCTCCAAAATGAAATCCCAGGTGCACTAGACCCAGGGGAACCTCGGCAATAGATGCGCAACTCCGGGATATGACGGGCGACGGAGTGGCATGCGTGAGAGTGGGAGGCTGTGCAAGAGGAAGGGGTGAGCCTTGTACTCACGCCTGCCACTTCCACGAAACACATCACCACGCGGCTAAAATGGATTCCCGCGTGCACTAGATAGTCCCAGGGGAGTTGGGCAGTAGACGCGCACCTCCTGCCATGTCACGGCAGCCGTAGTGGCACGCCTGCGAGTGAGAGGCTGTGCACTACGAGGCACATGTGCTAAAGAAGGCGGTGAGCCTTGCACTCACGCCTGCCACTTCCACGAAACGCATGACAACGCCACCAAAATGAAATCCCAGGTGCACTAGACCCAGGGGAACCTCGGCAATAGACGCGCAACTCCGGCAAAGCACGGGCGACGGAGTGGCATGCGTGAGAGTGAGAAGCTGTGCAAGGTGTAAGGGCTGAGCCTTGTACTCACGCCTGCCACTTCCACGAAACACATCACCAGGCGGCCAAAACGGATTCCCGGGTGCAGTAGATAGTCCCAAGGGAGTCGGAGAGTAGTCGGGCACCTCCTGCCCCATCGCGGCAGCCGTAGTGGCACGCCTGCGAGTGAGAGGCTGTGCACTGTGAGGCACATGTGCTAAAGAAGGCGGTGAGTCTTGTACTCACGCCTGCCACTTCCACGAAACACATCACCACGCGGCTAAAATGGATTCCCGCGTGCAGTAGATAGTCCCAGGGGAGTTGGGCAGTAGACGCGCACCTCCTGCCATGTCACGGCAGCCGTAGTGGCACGCCTGCGAGTGAGAGGCTGTGCACTACGAGGCACATGTGCTAAAGAAGGCGGTGAGCCTTGCACTCACGCCTGCCACTTCCACGAAACGCATGACAACGCCACCAAAATGAAATCCCAGGTGCACTAGACCCAGGGGAACCTCGGCAATAGACGCGCAACTCCGGCAAAGCACGGGCGACGGAGTGGCATGCGTGAGAGTGAGAAGCTGTGCAAGGTGTAAGGGCTGAGCCTTGTACTCACGCCTGCCACTTCCACGAAACACATCACCAGGCGGCCAAAACGGATTCCCGGGTGCAGTAGATAGTCCCAAGGGAGTCGGAGAGTAGTCGGGCACCTCCTGCCCCATCGCGGCAGCCGTAGTGGCACGCCTGCGAGTGAGAGGCTGTGCACTGTGAGGCACATGTGCTAAAGAAGGCGGTGAGTCTTGTACTCACGCCTGCCACTTCCACGAAACACATCACCACGCGGCTAAAATGGATTCCCGCGTGCACTAGATAGTCCCAGGGGAGTTGGGCAGTAGACGCGCACCTCCTGCCATGTCACGGCAGCCGTAGTGGCACGCCTGCGAGTGAGAGGCTGTGCACTACGAGGCACATGTGCTAAAGAAGGCGGTGAGCCTTGCACTCACGCCTGCCACTTCCACGAAACGCATGACAACGCCACCAAAATGAAATCCCAGGTGCACTAGACCCAGGGGAACCTCGGCAATAGACGCGCAACTCCGGCAAAGCACGGGCGACGGAGTGGCATGCGTGAGAGTGAGAAGCTGTGCAAGGTGTAAGGGCTGAGCCTTGTACTCACGCCTGCCACTTCCACGAAACACATCACCAGGCGGCCAAAACGGATTCCCGGGTGCAGTAGATAGTCCCAAGGGAGTCGGAGAGTAGTCGGGCACCTCCTGCCCCATCGCGGCAGCCGTAGTGGCACGCCTGCGAGTGAGAGGCTGTGCACTGTGAGGCACATGTGCTAAAGAAGGCGGTGAGTCTTGTACTCACGCCTGCCACTTCCACGAAACACATCACCACGCGGCTAAAATGGATTCCCGCGTGCAGTAGATAGTCCCAGGGGAGTTGGGCAGTAGACGCGCACCTCCTGCCATGTCACGGCAGCCGTAGTGGCACGCCTGCGAGTGAGAGGCTGTGCACTACGAGGCACATGTGCTAAAGAAGGCGGTGAGCCTTGCACTCACGCCTGCCACTTCCACGAAACGCATGACAACGCCACCAAAATGAAATCCCAGGTGCACTAGACCCAGGGGAACCTCGGCAATAGACGCGCAACTCCGGCAAAGCACGGGCGACGGAGTGGCATGCGTGAGAGTGAGAAGCTGTGCAAGGTGTAAGGGCTGAGCCTTGTACTCACGCCTGCCACTTCCACGAAACTCATCACCAGGCGGCCAAAACGGATTCCCGGGTGCAGTAGATAGTCCCAAGGGAGTCGGAGAGTAGTCGGGCACCTCCTGCCCCATCGCGGCAGCCGTAGTGGCACGCCTGCGAGTGAGAGGCTGTGCACTGTGAGGCACATGTGCTAAAGAAGGCGGTGAGCCTTGTACTCACGCCTGCCACTTCCACGAAACACATCACCACGCGGCTAAAATGGATTCCCGCGTGCACTAGATAGTCCCAGGGGAGTTGGGCAGTAGACGCGCACCTCCTGCCATGTCACGGCAGCCGTAGTGGCACGCCTGCGAGTGAGAGGCTGTGCACTACGAGGCACATGTGCTAAAGAAGGCGGTGAGCCTTGCACTCACGCCTGCCACTTCCACGAAACGCATGACAACGCCACCAAAATGAAATCCCAGGTGCACTAGACCCAGGGGAACCTCGGCAATAGACGCGCAACTCCGGCAAAGCACGGGCGACGGAGTGGCATGCGTGAGAGTGAGAAGCTGTGCAAGGTGTAAGGGCTGAGCCTTGTACTCACGCCTGCCACTTCCACGAAACTCATCACCAGGCGGCCAAAACGGATTCCCGGGTGCAGTAGATAGTCCCAAGGGAGTCGGAGAGTAGTCGGGCACCTCCTGCCCCATCGCGGCAGCCGTAGTGGCACGCCTGCGAGTGAGAGGCTGTGCACTGTGAGGCACATGTGCTAAAGAAGGCGGTGAGTCTTGTACTCACGCCTGCCACTTCCACGAAACACATCACCACGCGGCTAAAATGGATTCCCGCGTGCACTAGATAGTCCCAGGGGAGTTGGGCAGTAGACGCGCACCTCCTGCCATGTCACGGCAGCCGTAGTGGCACGCCTGCGAGTGAGAGGCTGTGCACTACGAGGCACATGTGCTAAAGAAGGCGGTGAGCCTTGCACTCACGCCTGCCACTTCCACGAAACGCATGACAACGCCACCAAAATGAAATCCCAGGTGCACTAGACCCAGGGGAACCTCGGCAATAGACGCGCAACTCCGGCAAAGCACGGGCGACGGAGTGGCATGCGTGAGAGTGAGAAGCTGTGCAAGGTGTAAGGGCTGAGCCTTGTACTCACGCCTGCCACTTCCACGAAACACATCACCAGGCGGCCAAAACGGATTCCCGGGTGCAGTAGATAGTCCCAAGGGAGTCGGAGAGTAGTCGGGCACCTCCTGCCCCATCGCGGCAGCCGTAGTGGCACGCCTGCGAGTGAGAGGCTGTGCACTGTGAGGCACATGTGCTAAAGAAGGCGGTGAGTCTTGTACTCACGCCTGCCACTTCCACGAAACACATCACCACGCGGCTAAAATGGATTCCCGCGTGCAGTAGATAGTCCCAGGGGAGTTGGGCAGTAGACGCGCACCTCCTGCCATGTCACGGCAGCCGTAGTGGCACGCCTGCGAGTGAGAGGCTGTGCACTACGAGGCACATGTGCTAAAGAAGGCGGTGAGCCTTGCACTCACGCCTGCCACTTCCACGAAACGCATGACAACGCCACCAAAATGAAATCCCAGGTGCACTAGACCCAGGGGAACCTCGGCAATAGACGCGCAACTCCGGCAAAGCACGGGCAACGGAGTGGCATGCGTGAGAGTGAGAAGCTGTGCAAGGTGTAAGGGCTGAGCCTTGTACTCACGCCTGCCACTTCCACGAAACTCATCACCAGGCGGCCAAAACGGATTCCCGGGTGCAGTAGATAGTCCCAAGGGAGTCGGAGAGTAGTCGGGCACCTCCTGCCCCATCGCGGCAGCCGTAGTGGCACGCCTGCGAGTGAGAGGCTGTGCACTGTGAGGCACATGTGCTAAAGAAGGCGGTGAGTCTTTTAGTCACGCCTGCCACTTCCACGAAACACATCACCACGCGGCTAAAATGGATTCCCGCGTGCACTAGATAGTCCCAGGGGAGTTGGGCAGTAGACGCGCACCTCCTGCCATGTCACGGCAGCCGTAGTGGCACGCCTGCGAGTGAGAGGCTGTGCACTACGAGGCACATGTGCTAAAGAAGGCGGTGAGCCTTGCACTCACGCCTGCCACTTCCACGAAACGCATGACAACGCCACCAAAATGAAATCCTAGGTGCACTAGACCCAGGAAAACCTCGGCAATAGACGCGCAACTCCGGCAAAGCACGGGCGACGGAGTGGCATGCGTGAGAGTGAGAAGCTGTGCAAGGTGTAAGGGCTGAGCCTTGTACTCACGCCTGCCACTTCCACGAAACTCATCACCAGGCGGCCAAAACGGATTCCCGGGTGCAGTAGATAGTCCCAAGGGAGTCGGAGAGTAGTCGGGCACCTCCTGCCAAATCACGGCAGCCGTAGTGGCACGCCTGCGAGTGAGAGGCTGTGCACTGTGAGGCACATGTGCTAAAGAAGGCGGTGAGTCTTGTACTCACGCCTGCTACTTCCACGAAACACATCACCACGCGGCCAAAACGGATTGCCGGGTGCACTAGATAGTCCCAGGGGAGTTGGAGAGTAGGCGCGCACCTCCTGCCAAATCACGGGAGCCGTGGTGGCACGCCTGCCAGTGAGAGGCTGTGCACTGTGAGGCACATGTGCTAAAGAAGGCGGTGAGTCTTCTACTCACGCCTGCCACTTCCACGAAACACATCACCACGCGGCTAAAATGGATTCCCGCGTGCACTAGATACTCCCAGGGGAGTTGGGGGGTAGGCGCGCACCTCCTGCAAGTCACGGCAGCCCTGGTGGCACGCCTCCGAGTGAGAGGCTGTGCACTATGAGGCACATGTGCTAAAGAAGGCGGTGAGCCTTGTACTCACGCCTGCCACTTCCACGAAACGCATGACAACGCCTCCAAAATGAAATCCCAGGTGCACTAGACCCAGGGGAACCTCGGCAATAGATGCGCAACTCCGGGATATGACGGGCGACGGAGTGGCATGCGTGAGAGTGGGAGGCTGTGCAAGAGGAAGGGGTGAGCCTTGTACTCACGCCTGCCACTTCCACGAAACACATCACCACGCGGCTAAAATGGATTCCCGCGTGCACTAGATAGTCCCAGGGGAGTTGGGCAGTAGACGCGCACCTCCTGCCATGTCACGGCAGCCGTAGTGGCACGCCTGCGAGTGAGAGGCTGTGCACTACGAGGCACATGTGCTAAAGAAGGCGGTGAGCCTTGCACTCACGCCTGCCACTTCCACGAAACGCATGACAACGCCACCAAAATGAAATCCCAGGTGCACTAGACCCAGGGGAACCTCGGCAATAGACGCGCAACTCCGGCAAAGCACGGGCGACGGAGTGGCATGCGTGAGAGTGAGAAGCTGTGCAAGGTGTAAGGGCTGAGCCTTGTACTCACGCCTGCCACTTCCACGAAACACATCACCAGGCGGCCAAAACGGATTCCCGGGTGCAGTAGATAGTCCCAAGGGAGTCGGAGAGTAGTCGGGCACCTCCTGCCCCATCGCGGCAGCCGTAGTGGCACGCCTGCGAGTGAGAGGCTGTGCACTGTGAGGCACATGTGCTAAAGAAGGCGGTGAGTCTTGTACTCACGCCTGCCACTTCCACGAAACACATCACCACGCGGCTAAAATGGATTCCCGCGTGCAGTAGATAGTCCCAGGGGAGTTGGGCAGTAGACGCGCACCTCCTGCCATGTCACGGCAGCCGTAGTGGCACGCCTGCGAGTGAGAGGCTGTGCACTACGAGGCACATGTGCTAAAGAAGGCGGTGAGCCTTGCACTCACGCCTGCCACTTCCACGAAACGCATGACAACGCCACCAAAATGAAATCCCAGGTGCACTAGACCCAGGGGAACCTCGGCAATAGACGCGCAACTCCGGCAAAGCACGGGCGACGGAGTGGCATGCGTGAGAGTGAGAAGCTGTGCAAGGTGTAAGGGCTGAGCCTTGTACTCACGCCTGCCACTTCCACGAAACTCATCACCAGGCGGCCAAAACGGATTCCCGGGTGCAGTAGATAGTCCCAAGGGAGTCGGAGAGTAGTCGGGCACCTCCTGCCCCATCGCGGCAGCCGTAGTGGCACGCCTGCGAGTGAGAGGCTGTGCACTGTGAGGCACATGTGCTAAAGAAGGCGGTGAGCCTTGTACTCACGCCTGCCACTTCCACGAAACACATCACCACGCGGCTAAAATGGATTCCCGCGTGCACTAGATAGTCCCAGGGGAGTTGGGCAGTAGACGCGCACCTCCTGCCATGTCACGGCAGCCGTAGTGGCACGCCTGCGAGTGAGAGGCTGTGCACTACGAGGCACATGTGCTAAAGAAGGCGGTGAGCCTTGCACTCACGCCTGCCACTTCCACGAAACGCATGACAACGCCACCAAAATGAAATCCCAGGTGCACTAGACCCAGGGGAACCTCGGCAATAGACGCGCAACTCCGGCAAAGCACGGGCGACGGAGTGGCATGCGTGAGAGTGAGAAGCTGTGCAAGGTGTAAGGGCTGAGCCTTGTACTCACGCCTGCCACTTCCACGAAACTCATCACCAGGCGGCCAAAACGGATTCCCGGGTGCAGTAGATAGTCCCAAGGGAGTCGGAGAGTAGTCGGGCACCTCCTGCCCCATCGCGGCAGCCGTAGTGGCACGCCTGCGAGTGAGAGGCTGTGCACTGTGAGGCACATGTGCTAAAGAAGGCGGTGAGTCTTGTACTCACGCCTGCCACTTCCACGAAACACATCACCACGCGGCTAAAATGGATTCCCGCGTGCACTAGATAGTCCCAGGGGAGTTGGGCAGTAGACGCGCACCTCCTGCCATGTCACGGCAGCCGTAGTGGCACGCCTGCGAGTGAGAGGCTGTGCACTACGAGGCACATGTGCTAAAGAAGGCGGTGAGCCTTGCACTCACGCCTGCCACTTCCACGAAACGCATGACAACGCCACCAAAATGAAATCCCAGGTGCACTAGACCCAGGGGAACCTCGGCAATAGACGCGCAACTCCGGCAAAGCACGGGCGACGGAGTGGCATGCGTGAGAGTGAGAAGCTGTGCAAGGTGTAAGGGCTGAGCCTTGTACTCACGCCTGCCACTTCCACGAAACACATCACCAGGCGGCCAAAACGGATTCCCGGGTGCAGTAGATAGTCCCAAGGGAGTCGGAGAGTAGTCGGGCACCTCCTGCCCCATCGCGGCAGCCGTAGTGGCACGCCTGCGAGTGAGAGGCTGTGCACTGTGAGGCACATGTGCTAAAGAAGGCGGTGAGTCTTGTACTCACGCCTGCCACTTCCACGAAACACATCACCACGCGGCTAAAATGGATTCCCGCGTGCAGTAGATAGTCCCAGGGGAGTTGGGCAGTAGACGCGCACCTCCTGCCATGTCACGGCAGCCGTAGTGGCACGCCTGCGAGTGAGAGGCTGTGCACTACGAGGCACATGTGCTAAAGAAGGCGGTGAGCCTTGCACTCACGCCTGCCACTTCCACGAAACGCATGACAACGCCACCAAAATGAAATCCCAGGTGCACTAGACCCAGGGGAACCTCGGCAATAGACGCGCAACTCCGGCAAAGCACGGGCAACGGAGTGGCATGCGTGAGAGTGAGAAGCTGTGCAAGGTGTAAGGGCTGAGCCTTGTACTCACGCCTGCCACTTCCACGAAACTCATCACCAGGCGGCCAAAACGGATTCCCGGGTGCAGTAGATAGTCCCAAGGGAGTCGGAGAGTAGTCGGGCACCTCCTGCCCCATCGCGGCAGCCGTAGTGGCACGCCTGCGAGTGAGAGGCTGTGCACTGTGAGGCACATGTGCTAAAGAAGGCGGTGAGTCTTTTAGTCACGCCTGCCACTTCCACGAAACACATCACCACGCGGCTAAAATGGATTCCCGCGTGCACTAGATAGTCCCAGGGGAGTTGGGCAGTAGACGCGCACCTCCTGCCATGTCACGGCAGCCGTAGTGGCACGCCTGCGAGTGAGAGGCTGTGCACTACGAGGCACATGTGCTAAAGAAGGCGGTGAGCCTTGCACTCACGCCTGCCACTTCCACGAAACGCATGACAACGCCACCAAAATGAAATCCTAGGTGCACTAGACCCAGGAAAACCTCGGCAATAGACGCGCAACTCCGGCAAAGCACGGGCGACGGAGTGGCATGCGTGAGAGTGAGAAGCTGTGCAAGGTGTAAGGGCTGAGCCTTGTACTCACGCCTGCCACTTCCACGAAACTCATCACCAGGCGGCCAAAACGGATTCCCGGGTGCAGTAGATAGTCCCAAGGGAGTCGGAGAGTAGTCGGGCACCTCCTGCCAAATCACGGCAGCCGTAGTGGCACGCCTGCGAGTGAGAGGCTGTGCACTGTGAGGCACATGTGCTAAAGAAGGCGGTGAGTCTTGTACTCACGCCTGCTACTTCCACGAAACACATCACCACGCGGCCAAAACGGATTGCCGGGTGCACTAGATAGTCCCAGGGGAGTTGGAGAGTAGGCGCGCACCTCCTGCCAAATCACGGGAGCCGTGGTGGCACGCCTGCCAGTGAGAGGCTGTGCACTGTGAGGCACATGTGCTAAAGAAGGCGGTGAGTCTTCTACTCACGCCTGCCACTTCCACGAAACACATCACCACGCGGCTAAAATGGATTCCCGCGTGCACTAGATACTCCCAGGGGAGTTGGGGGGTAGGCGCGCACCTCCTGCAAGTCACGGCAGCCCTGGTGGCACGCCTCCGAGTGAGAGGCTGTGCACTATGAGGCACATGTGCTAAAGAAGGCGGTGAGCCTTGTACTCACGCCTGCCACTTCCACGAAACGCATGACAACGCCTCCAAAATGAAATCCCAGGTGCACTAGACCCAGGGGAACCTCGGCAATAGATGCGCAACTCCGGGATATGACGGGCGACGGAGTGGCATGCGTGAGAGTGGGAGGCTGTGCAAGAGGAAGGGGTGAGCCTTGTACTCACGCCTGCCACTTCCACGAAACACATCACCACGCGGCTAAAATGGATTCCCGCGTGCACTAGATAGTCCCAGGGGAGTTGGGCAGTAGACGCGCACCTCCTGCCATGTCACGGCAGCCGTAGTGGCACGCCTGCGAGTGAGAGGCTGTGCACTACGAGGCACATGTGCTAAAGAAGGCGGTGAGCCTTGCACTCACGCCTGCCACTTCCACGAAACGCATGACAACGCCACCAAAATGAAATCCCAGGTGCACTAGACCCAGGGGAACCTCGGCAATAGACGCGCAACTCCGGCAAAGCACGGGCGACGGAGTGGCATGCGTGAGAGTGAGAAGCTGTGCAAGGTGTAAGGGCTGAGCCTTGTACTCACGCCTGCCACTTCCACGAAACACATCACCAGGCGGCCAAAACGGATTCCCGGGTGCAGTAGATAGTCCCAAGGGAGTCGGAGAGTAGTCGGGCACCTCCTGCCCCATCGCGGCAGCCGTAGTGGCACGCCTGCGAGTGAGAGGCTGTGCACTGTGAGGCACATGTGCTAAAGAAGGCGGTGAGTCTTGTACTCACGCCTGCCACTTCCACGAAACACATCACCACGCGGCTAAAATGGATTCCCGCGTGCAGTAGATAGTCCCAGGGGAGTTGGGCAGTAGACGCGCACCTCCTGCCATGTCACGGCAGCCGTAGTGGCACGCCTGCGAGTGAGAGGCTGTGCACTACGAGGCACATGTGCTAAAGAAGGCGGTGAGCCTTGCACTCACGCCTGCCACTTCCACGAAACGCATGACAACGCCACCAAAATGAAATCCCAGGTGCACTAGACCCAGGGGAACCTCGGCAATAGACGCGCAACTCCGGCAAAGCACGGGCGACGGAGTGGCATGCGTGAGAGTGAGAAGCTGTGCAAGGTGTAAGGGCTGAGCCTTGTACTCACGCCTGCCACTTCCACGAAACTCATCACCAGGCGGCCAAAACGGATTCCCGGGTGCAGTAGATAGTCCCAAGGGAGTCGGAGAGTAGTCGGGCACCTCCTGCCCCATCGCGGCAGCCGTAGTGGCACGCCTGCGAGTGAGAGGCTGTGCACTGTGAGGCACATGTGCTAAAGAAGGCGGTGAGCCTTGTACTCACGCCTGCCACTTCCACGAAACACATCACCACGCGGCTAAAATGGATTCCCGCGTGCACTAGATAGTCCCAGGGGAGTTGGGCAGTAGACGCGCACCTCCTGCCATGTCACGGCAGCCGTAGTGGCACGCCTGCGAGTGAGAGGCTGTGCACTACGAGGCACATGTGCTAAAGAAGGCGGTGAGCCTTGCACTCACGCCTGCCACTTCCACGAAACGCATGACAACGCCACCAAAATGAAATCCCAGGTGCACTAGACCCAGGGGAACCTCGGCAATAGACGCGCAACTCCGGCAAAGCACGGGCGACGGAGTGGCATGCGTGAGAGTGAGAAGCTGTGCAAGGTGTAAGGGCTGAGCCTTGTACTCACGCCTGCCACTTCCACGAAACTCATCACCAGGCGGCCAAAACGGATTCCCGGGTGCAGTAGATAGTCCCAAGGGAGTCGGAGAGTAGTCGGGCACCTCCTGCCCCATCGCGGCAGCCGTAGTGGCACGCCTGCGAGTGAGAGGCTGTGCACTGTGAGGCACATGTGCTAAAGAAGGCGGTGAGTCTTGTACTCACGCCTGCCACTTCCACGAAACACATCACCACGCGGCTAAAATGGATTCCCGCGTGCACTAGATAGTCCCAGGGGAGTTGGGCAGTAGACGCGCACCTCCTGCCATGTCACGGCAGCCGTAGTGGCACGCCTGCGAGTGAGAGGCTGTGCACTACGAGGCACATGTGCTAAAGAAGGCGGTGAGCCTTGCACTCACGCCTGCCACTTCCACGAAACGCATGACAACGCCACCAAAATGAAATCCCAGGTGCACTAGACCCAGGGGAACCTCGGCAATAGACGCGCAACTCCGGCAAAGCACGGGCGACGGAGTGGCATGCGTGAGAGTGAGAAGCTGTGCAAGGTGTAAGGGCTGAGCCTTGTACTCACGCCTGCCACTTCCACGAAACACATCACCAGGCGGCCAAAACGGATTCCCGGGTGCAGTAGATAGTCCCAAGGGAGTCGGAGAGTAGTCGGGCACCTCCTGCCCCATCGCGGCAGCCGTAGTGGCACGCCTGCGAGTGAGAGGCTGTGCACTGTGAGGCACATGTGCTAAAGAAGGCGGTGAGTCTTGTACTCACGCCTGCCACTTCCACGAAACACATCACCACGCGGCTAAAATGGATTCCCGCGTGCAGTAGATAGTCCCAGGGGAGTTGGGCAGTAGACGCGCACCTCCTGCCATGTCACGGCAGCCGTAGTGGCACGCCTGCGAGTGAGAGGCTGTGCACTACGAGGCACATGTGCTAAAGAAGGCGGTGAGCCTTGCACTCACGCCTGCCACTTCCACGAAACGCATGACAACGCCACCAAAATGAAATCCCAGGTGCACTAGACCCAGGGGAACCTCGGCAATAGACGCGCAACTCCGGCAAAGCACGGGCAACGGAGTGGCATGCGTGAGAGTGAGAAGCTGTGCAAGGTGTAAGGGCTGAGCCTTGTACTCACGCCTGCCACTTCCACGAAACTCATCACCAGGCGGCCAAAACGGATTCCCGGGTGCAGTAGATAGTCCCAAGGGAGTCGGAGAGTAGTCGGGCACCTCCTGCCCCATCGCGGCAGCCGTAGTGGCACGCCTGCGAGTGAGAGGCTGTGCACTGTGAGGCACATGTGCTAAAGAAGGCGGTGAGTCTTTTAGTCACGCCTGCCACTTCCACGAAACACATCACCACGCGGCTAAAATGGATTCCCGCGTGCACTAGATAGTCCCAGGGGAGTTGGGCAGTAGACGCGCACCTCCTGCCATGTCACGGCAGCCGTAGTGGCACGCCTGCGAGTGAGAGGCTGTGCACTACGAGGCACATGTGCTAAAGAAGGCGGTGAGCCTTGCACTCACGCCTGCCACTTCCACGAAACGCATGACAACGCCACCAAAATGAAATCCTAGGTGCACTAGACCCAGGAAAACCTCGGCAATAGACGCGCAACTCCGGCAAAGCACGGGCGACGGAGTGGCATGCGTGAGAGTGAGAAGCTGTGCAAGGTGTAAGGGCTGAGCCTTGTACTCACGCCTGCCACTTCCACGAAACTCATCACCAGGCGGCCAAAACGGATTCCCGGGTGCAGTAGATAGTCCCAAGGGAGTCGGAGAGTAGTCGGGCACCTCCTGCCAAATCACGGCAGCCGTAGTGGCACGCCTGCGAGTGAGAGGCTGTGCACTGTGAGGCACATGTGCTAAAGAAGGCGGTGAGTCTTGTACTCACGCCTGCTACTTCCACGAAACACATCACCACGCGGCCAAAACGGATTGCCGGGTGCACTAGATAGTCCCAGGGGAGTTGGAGAGTAGGCGCGCACCTCCTGCCAAATCACGGGAGCCGTGGTGGCACGCCTGCCAGTGAGAGGCTGTGCACTGTGAGGCACATGTGCTAAAGAAGGCGGTGAGTCTTCTACTCACGCCTGCCACTTCCACGAAACACATCACCACGCGGTTAAAATGGATTCCCGCGTGCACTAGATACTCCCAGGGGAGTTGGGGGGTAGGCGCGCACCTCCTGCAAGTCACGGCAGCCCTGGTGGCACGCCTCCGAGTGAGAGGCTGTGCACTATGAGGCACATGTGCTAAAGAAGGCGGTGAGCCTTGTACTCACGCCTGCCACTTCCACGAAACGCATGACAACGCCTCCAAAATGAAATCCCAGGTGCACTAGACCCAGGGGAACCTCGGCAATAGATGCGCAACTCCGGGATATGACGGGCGACGGAGTGGCATGCGTGAGAGTGGGAGGCTGTGCAAGAGGAAGGGGTGAGCCTTGTACTCACGCCTGCCACTTCCACGAAACACATCACCACGCGGCTAAAATGGATTCCCGCGTGCACTAGATAGTCCCAGGGGAGTTGGGCAGTAGACGCGCACCTCCTGCCATGTCACGGCAGCCGTAGTGGCACGCCTGCGAGTGAGAGGCTGTGCACTACGAGGCACATGTGCTAAAGAAGGCGGTGAGCCTTGCACTCACGCCTGCCACTTCCACGAAACGCATGACAACGCCACCAAAATGAAATCCCAGGTGCACTAGACCCAGGGGAACCTCGGCAATAGACGCGCAACTCCGGCAAAGCACGGGCGACGGAGTGGCATGCGTGAGAGTGAGAAGCTGTGCAAGGTGTAAGGGCTGAGCCTTGTACTCACGCCTGCCACTTCCACGAAACACATCACCAGGCGGCCAAAACGGATTCCCGGGTGCAGTAGATAGTCCCAAGGGAGTCGGAGAGTAGTCGGGCACCTCCTGCCCCATCGCGGCAGCCGTAGTGGCACGCCTGCGAGTGAGAGGCTGTGCACTGTGAGGCACATGTGCTAAAGAAGGCGGTGAGTCTTGTACTCACGCCTGCCACTTCCACGAAACACATCACCACGCGGCTAAAATGGATTCCCGCGTGCAGTAGATAGTCCCAGGGGAGTTGGGCAGTAGACGCGCACCTCCTGCCATGTCACGGCAGCCGTAGTGGCACGCCTGCGAGTGAGAGGCTGTGCACTACGAGGCACATGTGCTAAAGAAGGCGGTGAGCCTTGCACTCACGCCTGCCACTTCCACGAAACGCATGACAACGCCACCAAAATGAAATCCCAGGTGCACTAGACCCAGGGGAACCTCGGCAATAGACGCGCAACTCCGGCAAAGCACGGGCGACGGAGTGGCATGCGTGAGAGTGAGAAGCTGTGCAAGGTGTAAGGGCTGAGCCTTGTACTCACGCCTGCCACTTCCACGAAACACATCACCAGGCGGCCAAAACGGATTCCCGGGTGCAGTAGATAGTCCCAAGGGAGTCGGAGAGTAGTCGGGCACCTCCTGCCCCATCGCGGCAGCCGTAGTGGCACGCCTGCGAGTGAGAGGCTGTGCACTGTGAGGCACATGTGCTAAAGAAGGCGGTGAGTCTTGTACTCACGCCTGCCACTTCCACGAAACACATCACCACGCGGCTAAAATGGATTCCCGCGTGCACTAGATAGTCCCAGGGGAGTTGGGCAGTAGACGCGCACCTCCTGCCATGTCACGGCAGCCGTAGTGGCACGCCTGCGAGTGAGAGGCTGTGCACTACGAGGCACATGTGCTAAAGAAGGCGGTGAGCCTTGCACTCACGCCTGCCACTTCCACGAAACGCATGACAACGCCACCAAAATGAAATCCCAGGTGCACTAGACCCAGGGGAACCTCGGCAATAGACGCGCAACTCCGGCAAAGCACGGGCGACGGAGTGGCATGCGTGAGAGTGAGAAGCTGTGCAAGGTGTAAGGGCTGAGCCTTGTACTCACGCCTGCCACTTCCACGAAACACATCACCAGGCGGCCAAAACGGATTCCCGGGTGCAGTAGATAGTCCCAAGGGAGTCGGAGAGTAGTCGGGCACCTCCTGCCCCATCGCGGCAGCCGTAGTGGCACGCCTGCGAGTGAGAGGCTGTGCACTGTGAGGCACATGTGCTAAAGAAGGCGGTGAGTCTTGTACTCACGCCTGCCACTTCCACGAAACACATCACCACGCGGCTAAAATGGATTCCCGCGTGCAGTAGATAGTCCCAGGGGAGTTGGGCAGTAGACGCGCACCTCCTGCCATGTCACGGCAGCCGTAGTGGCACGCCTGCGAGTGAGAGGCTGTGCACTACGAGGCACATGTGCTAAAGAAGGCGGTGAGCCTTGCACTCACGCCTGCCACTTCCACGAAACGCATGACAACGCCACCAAAATGAAATCCCAGGTGCACTAGACCCAGGGGAACCTCGGCAATAGACGCGCAACTCCGGCAAAGCACGGGCGACGGAGTGGCATGCGTGAGAGTGAGAAGCTGTGCAAGGTGTAAGGGCTGAGCCTTGTACTCACGCCTGCCACTTCCACGAAACTCATCACCAGGCGGCCAAAACGGATTCCCGGGTGCAGTAGATAGTCCTAAGGGAGTCGGAGAGTAGTCGGGCACCTCCTGCCCCATCGCGGCAGCCGTAGTGGCACGCCTGCGAGTGAGAGGCTGTGCACTGTGAGGCACATGTGCTAAAGAAGGCGGTGAGCCTTGTACTCACGCCTGCCACTTCCACGAAACACATCACCACGCGGCTAAAATGGATTCCCGCGTGCACTAGATAGTCCCAGGGGAGTTGGGCAGTAGACGCGCACCTCCTGCCATGTCACGGCAGCCGTAGTGGCACGCCTGCGAGTGAGAGGCTGTGCACTACGAGGCACATGTGCTAAAGAAGGCGGTGAGCCTTGCACTCACGCCTGCCACTTCCACGAAACGCATGACAACGCCACCAAAATGAAATCCCAGGTGCACTAGACCCAGGGGAACCTCGGCAATAGACGCGCAACTCCGGCAAAGCACGGGCGACGGAGTGGCATGCGTGAGAGTGAGAAGCTGTGCAAGGTGTAAGGGCTGAGCCTTGTACTCACGCCTGCCACTTCCACGAAACTCATCACCAGGCGGCCAAAACGGATTCCCGGGTGCAGTAGATAGTCCCAAGGGAGTCGGAGAGTAGTCGGGCACCTCCTGCCCCATCGCGGCAGCCGTAGTGGCACGCCTGCGAGTGAGAGGCTGTGCACTGTGAGGCACATGTGCTAAAGAAGGCGGTGAGTCTTGTACTCACGCCTGCCACTTCCACGAAACACATCACCACGCGGCTAAAATGGATTCCCGCGTGCACTAGATAGTCCCAGGGGAGTTGGGCAGTAGACGCGCACCTCCTGCCATGTCACGGCAGCCGTAGTGGCACGCCTGCGAGTGAGAGGCTGTGCACTACGAGGCACATGTGCTAAAGAAGGCGGTGAGCCTTGCACTCACGCCTGCCACTTCCACGAAACGCATGACAACGCCACCAAAATGAAATCCCAGGTGCACTAGACCCAGGGGAACCTCGGCAATAGACGCGCAACTCCGGCAAAGCACGGGCGACGGAGTGGCATGCGTGAGAGTGAGAAGCTGTGCAAGGTGTAAGGGCTGAGCCTTGTACTCACGCCTGCCACTTCCACGAAACACATCACCAGGCGGCCAAAACGGATTCCCGGGTGCAGTAGATAGTCCCAAGGGAGTCGGAGAGTAGTCGGGCACCTCCTGCCCCATCGCGGCAGCCGTAGTGGCACGCCTGCGAGTGAGAGGCTGTGCACTGTGAGGCACATGTGCTAAAGAAGGCGGTGAGTCTTGTACTCACGCCTGCCACTTCCACGAAACACATCACCACGCGGCTAAAATGGATTCCCGCGTGCAGTAGATAGTCCCAGGGGAGTTGGGCAGTAGACGCGCACCTCCTGCCATGTCACGGCAGCCGTAGTGGCACGCCTGCGAGTGAGAGGCTGTGCACTACGAGGCACATGTGCTAAAGAAGGCGGTGAGCCTTGCACTCACGCCTGCCACTTCCACGAAACGCATGACAACGCCACCAAAATGAAATCCCAGGTGCACTAGACCCAGGGGAACCTCGGCAATAGACGCGCAACTCCGGCAAAGCACGGGCAACGGAGTGGCATGCGTGAGAGTGAGAAGCTGTGCAAGGTGTAAGGGCTGAGCCTTGTACTCACGCCTGCCACTTCCACGAAACTCATCACCAGGCGGCCAAAACGGATTCCCGGGTGCAGTAGATAGTCCCAAGGGAGTCGGAGAGTAGTCGGGCACCTCCTGCCCCATCGCGGCAGCCGTAGTGGCACGCCTGCGAGTGAGAGGCTGTGCACTGTGAGGCACATGTGCTAAAGAAGGCGGTGAGTCTTTTAGTCACGCCTGCCACTTCCACGAAACACATCACCACGCGGCTAAAATGGATTCCCGCGTGCACTAGATAGTCCCAGGGGAGTTGGGCAGTAGACGCGCACCTCCTGCCATGTCACGGCAGCCGTAGTGGCACGCCTGCGAGTGAGAGGCTGTGCACTACGAGGCACATGTGCTAAAGAAGGCGGTGAGCCTTGCACTCACGCCTGCCACTTCCACGAAACGCATGACAACGCCACCAAAATGAAATCCTAGGTGCACTAGACCCAGGAAAACCTCGGCAATAGACGCGCAACTCCGGCAAAGCACGGGCGACGGAGTGGCATGCGTGAGAGTGAGAAGCTGTGCAAGGTGTAAGGGCTGAGCCTTGTACTCACGCCTGCCACTTCCACGAAACTCATCACCAGGCGGCCAAAACGGATTCCCGGGTGCAGTAGATAGTCCCAAGGGAGTCGGAGAGTAGTCGGGCACCTCCTGCCAAATCACGGCAGCCGTAGTGGCACGCCTGCGAGTGAGAGGCTGTGCACTGTGAGGCACATGTGCTAAAGAAGGCGGTGAGTCTTGTACTCACGCCTGCTACTTCCACGAAACACATCACCACGCGGCCAAAACGGATTGCCGGGTGCACTAGATAGTCCCAGGGGAGTTGGAGAGTAGGCGCGCACCTCCTGCCAAATCACGGGAGCCGTGGTGGCACGCCTGCCAGTGAGAGGCTGTGCACTGTGAGGCACATGTGCTAAAGAAGGCGGTGAGTCTTCTACTCACGCCTGCCACTTCCACGAAACACATCACCACGCGGCTAAAATGGATTCCCGCGTGCACTAGATACTCCCAGGGGAGTTGGGGGGTAGGCGCGCACCTCCTGCAAGTCACGGCAGCCCTGGTGGCACGCCTCCGAGTGAGAGGCTGTGCACTATGAGGCACATGTGCTAAAGAAGGCGGTGAGCCTTGTACTCACGCCTGCCACTTCCACGAAACGCATGACAACGCCTCCAAAATGAAATCCCAGGTGCACTAGACCCAGGGGAACCTCGGCAATAGATGCGCAACTCCGGGATATGACGGGCGACGGAGTGGCATGCGTGAGAGTGGGAGGCTGTGCAAGAGGAAGGGGTGAGCCTTGTACTCACGCCTGCCACTTCCACGAAACACATCACCACGCGGCTAAAATGGATTCCCGCGTGCACTAGATAGTCCCAGGGGAGTTGGGCAGTAGACGCGCACCTCCTGCCATGTCACGGCAGCCGTAGTGGCACGCCTGCGAGTGAGAGGCTGTGCACTACGAGGCACATGTGCTAAAGAAGGCGGTGAGCCTTGCACTCACGCCTGCCACTTCCACGAAACGCATGACAACGCCACCAAAATGAAATCCCAGGTGCACTAGACCCAGGGGAACCTCGGCAATAGACGCGCAACTCCGGCAAAGCACGGGCGACGGAGTGGCATGCGTGAGAGTGAGAAGCTGTGCAAGGTGTAAGGGCTGAGCCTTGTACTCACGCCTGCCACTTCCACGAAACACATCACCAGGCGGCCAAAACGGATTCCCGGGTGCAGTAGATAGTCCCAAGGGAGTCGGAGAGTAGTCGGGCACCTCCTGCCCCATCGCGGCAGCCGTAGTGGCACGCCTGCGAGTGAGAGGCTGTGCACTGTGAGGCACATGTGCTAAAGAAGGCGGTGAGTCTTGTACTCACGCCTGCCACTTCCACGAAACACATCACCACGCGGCTAAAATGGATTCCCGCGTGCACTAGATAGTCCCAGGGGAGTTGGGCAGTAGACGCGCACCTCCTGCCATGTCACGGCAGCCGTAGTGGCACGCCTGCGAGTGAGAGGCTGTGCACTACGAGGCACATGTGCTAAAGAAGGCGGTGAGCCTTGCACTCACGCCTGCCACTTCCACGAAACGCATGACAACGCCACCAAAATGAAATCCCAGGTGCACTAGACCCAGGGGAACCTCGGCAATAGACGCGCAACTCCGGCAAAGCACGGGCGACGGAGTGGCATGCGTGAGAGTGAGAAGCTGTGCAAGGTGTAAGGGCTGAGCCTTGTACTCACGCCTGCCACTTCCACGAAACACATCACCAGGCGGCCAAAACGGATTCCCGGGTGCAGTAGATAGTCCCAAGGGAGTCGGAGAGTAGTCGGGCACCTCCTGCCCCATCGCGGCAGCCGTAGTGGCACGCCTGCGAGTGAGAGGCTGTGCACTGTGAGGCACATGTGCTAAAGAAGGCGGTGAGTCTTGTACTCACGCCTGCCACTTCCACGAAACACATCACCACGCGGCTAAAATGGATTCCCGCGTGCAGTAGATAGTCCCAGGGGAGTTGGGCAGTAGACGCGCACCTCCTGCCATGTCACGGCAGCCGTAGTGGCACGCCTGCGAGTGAGAGGCTGTGCACTACGAGGCACATGTGCTAAAGAAGGCGGTGAGCCTTGCACTCACGCCTGCCACTTCCACGAAACGCATGACAACGCCACCAAAATGAAATCCCAGGTGCACTAGACCCAGGGGAACCTCGGCAATAGACGCGCAACTCCGGCAAAGCACGGGCGACGGAGTGGCATGCGTGAGAGTGAGAAGCTGTGCAAGGTGTAAGGGCTGAGCCTTGTACTCACGCCTGCCACTTCCACGAAACTCATCACCAGGCGGCCAAAACGGATTCCCGGGTGCAGTAGATAGTCCCAAGGGAGTCGGAGAGTAGTCGGGCACCTCCTGCCCCATCGCGGCAGCCGTAGTGGCACGCCTGCGAGTGAGAGGCTGTGCACTGTGAGGCACATGTGCTAAAGAAGGCGGTGAGCCTTGTACTCACGCCTGCCACTTCCACGAAACACATCACCACGCGGCTAAAATGGATTCCCGCGTGCACTAGATAGTCCCAGGGGAGTTGGGCAGTAGACGCGCACCTCCTGCCATGTCACGGCAGCCGTAGTGGCACGCCTGCGAGTGAGAGGCTGTGCACTACGAGGCACATGTGCTAAAGAAGGCGGTGAGCCTTGCACTCACGCCTGCCACTTCCACGAAACGCATGACAACGCCACCAAAATGAAATCCCAGGTGCACTAGACCCAGGGGAACCTCGGCAATAGACGCGCAACTCCGGCAAAGCACGGGCGACGGAGTGGCATGCGTGAGAGTGAGAAGCTGTGCAAGGTGTAAGGGCTGAGCCTTGTACTCACGCCTGCCACTTCCACGAAACTCATCACCAGGCGGCCAAAACGGATTCCCGGGTGCAGTAGATAGTCCCAAGGGAGTCGGAGAGTAGTCGGGCACCTCCTGCCCCATCGCGGCAGCCGTAGTGGCACGCCTGCGAGTGAGAGGCTGTGCACTGTGAGGCACATGTGCTAAAGAAGGCGGTGAGTCTTGTACTCACGCCTGCCACTTCCACGAAACACATCACCACGCGGCTAAAATGGATTCCCGCGTGCACTAGATAGTCCCAGGGGAGTTGGGCAGTAGACGCGCACCTCCTGCCATGTCACGGCAGCCGTAGTGGCACGCCTGCGAGTGAGAGGCTGTGCACTACGAGGCACATGTGCTAAAGAAGGCGGTGAGCCTTGCACTCACGCCTGCCACTTCCACGAAACGCATGACAACGCCACCAAAATGAAATCCCAGGTGCACTAGACCCAGGGGAACCTCGGCAATAGACGCGCAACTCCGGCAAAGCACGGGCGACGGAGTGGCATGCGTGAGAGTGAGAAGCTGTGCAAGGTGTAAGGGCTGAGCCTTGTACTCACGCCTGCCACTTCCACGAAACACATCACCAGGCGGCCAAAACGGATTCCCGGGTGCAGTAGATAGTCCCAAGGGAGTCGGAGAGTAGTCGGGCACCTCCTGCCCCATCGCGGCAGCCGTAGTGGCACGCCTGCGAGTGAGAGGCTGTGCACTGTGAGGCACATGTGCTAAAGAAGGCGGTGAGTCTTGTACTCACGCCTGCCACTTCCACGAAACACATCACCACGCGGCTAAAATGGATTCCCGCGTGCAGTAGATAGTCCCAGGGGAGTTGGGCAGTAGACGCGCACCTCCTGCCATGTCACGGCAGCCGTAGTGGCACGCCTGCGAGTGAGAGGCTGTGCACTACGAGGCACATGTGCTAAAGAAGGCGGTGAGCCTTGCACTCACGCCTGCCACTTCCACGAAACGCATGACAACGCCACCAAAATGAAATCCCAGGTGCACTAGACCCAGGGGAACCTCGGCAATAGACGCGCAACTCCGGCAAAGCACGGGCAACGGAGTGGCATGCGTGAGAGTGAGAAGCTGTGCAAGGTGTAAGGGCTGAGCCTTGTACTCACGCCTGCCACTTCCACGAAACTCATCACCAGGCGGCCAAAACGGATTCCCGGGTGCAGTAGATAGTCCCAAGGGAGTCGGAGAGTAGTCGGGCACCTCCTGCCCCATCGCGGCAGCCGTAGTGGCACGCCTGCGAGTGAGAGGCTGTGCACTGTGAGGCACATGTGCTAAAGAAGGCGGTGAGTCTTTTAGTCACGCCTGCCACTTCCACGAAACACATCACCACGCGGCTAAAATGGATTCCCGCGTGCACTAGATAGTCCCAGGGGAGTTGGGCAGTAGACGCGCACCTCCTGCCATGTCACGGCAGCCGTAGTGGCACGCCTGCGAGTGAGAGGCTGTGCACTACGAGGCACATGTGCTAAAGAAGGCGGTGAGCCTTGCACTCACGCCTGCCACTTCCACGAAACGCATGACAACGCCACCAAAATGAAATCCTAGGTGCACTAGACCCAGGAAAACCTCGGCAATAGACGCGCAACTCCGGCAAAGCACGGGCGACGGAGTGGCATGCGTGAGAGTGAGAAGCTGTGCAAGGTGTAAGGGCTGAGCCTTGTACTCACGCCTGCCACTTCCACGAAACTCATCACCAGGCGGCCAAAACGGATTCCCGGGTGCAGTAGATAGTCCCAAGGGAGTCGGAGAGTAGTCGGGCACCTCCTGCCAAATCACGGCAGCCGTAGTGGCACGCCTGCGAGTGAGAGGCTGTGCACTGTGAGGCACATGTGCTAAAGAAGGCGGTGAGTCTTGTACTCACGCCTGCTACTTCCACGAAACACATCACCACGCGGCCAAAACGGATTGCCGGGTGCACTAGATAGTCCCAGGGGAGTTGGAGAGTAGGCGCGCACCTCCTGCCAAATCACGGGAGCCGTGGTGGCACGCCTGCCAGTGAGAGGCTGTGCACTGTGAGGCACATGTGCTAAAGAAGGCGGTGAGTCTTCTACTCACGCCTGCCACTTCCACGAAACACATCACCACGCGGTTAAAATGGATTCCCGCGTGCACTAGATACTCCCAGGGGAGTTGGGGGGTAGGCGCGCACCTCCTGCAAGTCACGGCAGCCCTGGTGGCACGCCTCCGAGTGAGAGGCTGTGCACTATGAGGCACATGTGCTAAAGAAGGCGGTGAGCCTTGTACTCACGCCTGCCACTTCCACGAAACGCATGACAACGCCTCCAAAATGAAATCCCAGGTGCACTAGACCCAGGGGAACCTCGGCAATAGATGCGCAACTCCGGGATATGACGGGCGACGGAGTGGCATGCGTGAGAGTGGGAGGCTGTGCAAGAGGAAGGGGTGAGCCTTGTACTCACGCCTGCCACTTCCACGAAACACATCACCACGCGGCTAAAATGGATTCCCGCGTGCACTAGATAGTCCCAGGGGAGTTGGGCAGTAGACGCGCACCTCCTGCCATGTCACGGCAGCCGTAGTGGCACGCCTGCGAGTGAGAGGCTGTGCACTACGAGGCACATGTGCTAAAGAAGGCGGTGAGCCTTGCACTCACGCCTGCCACTTCCACGAAACGCATGACAACGCCACCAAAATGAAATCCCAGGTGCACTAGACCCAGGGGAACCTCGGCAATAGACGCGCAACTCCGGCAAAGCACGGGCGACGGAGTGGCATGCGTGAGAGTGAGAAGCTGTGCAAGGTGTAAGGGCTGAGCCTTGTACTCACGCCTGCCACTTCCACGAAACACATCACCAGGCGGCCAAAACGGATTCCCGGGTGCAGTAGATAGTCCCAAGGGAGTCGGAGAGTAGTCGGGCACCTCCTGCCCCATCGCGGCAGCCGTAGTGGCACGCCTGCGAGTGAGAGGCTGTGCACTGTGAGGCACATGTGCTAAAGAAGGCGGTGAGTCTTGTACTCACGCCTGCCACTTCCACGAAACACATCACCACGCGGCTAAAATGGATTCCCGCGTGCAGTAGATAGTCCCAGGGGAGTTGGGCAGTAGACGCGCACCTCCTGCCATGTCACGGCAGCCGTAGTGGCACGCCTGCGAGTGAGAGGCTGTGCACTACGAGGCACATGTGCTAAAGAAGGCGGTGAGCCTTGCACTCACGCCTGCCACTTCCACGAAACGCATGACAACGCCACCAAAATGAAATCCCAGGTGCACTAGACCCAGGGGAACCTCGGCAATAGACGCGCAACTCCGGCAAAGCACGGGCGACGGAGTGGCATGCGTGAGAGTGAGAAGCTGTGCAAGGTGTAAGGGCTGAGCCTTGTACTCACGCCTGCCACTTCCACGAAACACATCACCAGGCGGCCAAAACGGATTCCCGGGTGCAGTAGATAGTCCCAAGGGAGTCGGAGAGTAGTCGGGCACCTCCTGCCCCATCGCGGCAGCCGTAGTGGCACGCCTGCGAGTGAGAGGCTGTGCACTGTGAGGCACATGTGCTAAAGAAGGCGGTGAGTCTTGTACTCACGCCTGCCACTTCCACGAAACACATCACCACGCGGCTAAAATGGATTCCCGCGTGCACTAGATAGTCCCAGGGGAGTTGGGCAGTAGACGCGCACCTCCTGCCATGTCACGGCAGCCGTAGTGGCACGCCTGCGAGTGAGAGGCTGTGCACTACGAGGCACATGTGCTAAAGAAGGCGGTGAGCCTTGCACTCACGCCTGCCACTTCCACGAAACGCATGACAACGCCACCAAAATGAAATCCCAGGTGCACTAGACCCAGGGGAACCTCGGCAATAGACGCGCAACTCCGGCAAAGCACGGGCGACGGAGTGGCATGCGTGAGAGTGAGAAGCTGTGCAAGGTGTAAGGGCTGAGCCTTGTACTCACGCCTGCCACTTCCACGAAACACATCACCAGGCGGCCAAAACGGATTCCCGGGTGCAGTAGATAGTCCCAAGGGAGTCGGAGAGTAGTCGGGCACCTCCTGCCCCATCGCGGCAGCCGTAGTGGCACGCCTGCGAGTGAGAGGCTGTGCACTGTGAGGCACATGTGCTAAAGAAGGCGGTGAGTCTTGTACTCACGCCTGCCACTTCCACGAAACACATCACCACGCGGCTAAAATGGATTCCCGCGTGCAGTAGATAGTCCCAGGGGAGTTGGGCAGTAGACGCGCACCTCCTGCCATGTCACGGCAGCCGTAGTGGCACGCCTGCGAGTGAGAGGCTGTGCACTACGAGGCACATGTGCTAAAGAAGGCGGTGAGCCTTGCACTCACGCCTGCCACTTCCACGAAACGCATGACAACGCCACCAAAATGAAATCCCAGGTGCACTAGACCCAGGGGAACCTCGGCAATAGACGCGCAACTCCGGCAAAGCACGGGCGACGGAGTGGCATGCGTGAGAGTGAGAAGCTGTGCAAGGTGTAAGGGCTGAGCCTTGTACTCACGCCTGCCACTTCCACGAAACTCATCACCAGGCGGCCAAAACGGATTCCCGGGTGCAGTAGATAGTCCCAAGGGAGTCGGAGAGTAGTCGGGCACCTCCTGCCCCATCGCGGCAGCCGTAGTGGCACGCCTGCGAGTGAGAGGCTGTGCACTGTGAGGCACATGTGCTAAAGAAGGCGGTGAGCCTTGTACTCACGCCTGCCACTTCCACGAAACACATCACCACGCGGCTAAAATGGATTCCCGCGTGCACTAGATAGTCCCAGGGGAGTTGGGCAGTAGACGCGCACCTCCTGCCATGTCACGGCAGCCGTAGTGGCACGCCTGCGAGTGAGAGGCTGTGCACTACGAGGCACATGTGCTAAAGAAGGCGGTGAGCCTTGCACTCACGCCTGCCACTTCCACGAAACGCATGACAACGCCACCAAAATGAAATCCCAGGTGCACTAGACCCAGGGGAACCTCGGCAATAGACGCGCAACTCCGGCAAAGCACGGGCGACGGAGTGGCATGCGTGAGAGTGAGAAGCTGTGCAAGGTGTAAGGGCTGAGCCTTGTACTCACGCCTGCCACTTCCACGAAACTCATCACCAGGCGGCCAAAACGGATTCCCGGGTGCAGTAGATAGTCCCAAGGGAGTCGGAGAGTAGTCGGGCACCTCCTGCCCCATCGCGGCAGCCGTAGTGGCACGCCTGCGAGTGAGAGGCTGTGCACTGTGAGGCACATGTGCTAAAGAAGGCGGTGAGTCTTGTACTCACGCCTGCCACTTCCACGAAACACATCACCACGCGGCTAAAATGGATTCCCGCGTGCACTAGATAGTCCCAGGGGAGTTGGGCAGTAGACGCGCACCTCCTGCCATGTCACGGCAGCCGTAGTGGCACGCCTGCGAGTGAGAGGCTGTGCACTACGAGGCACATGTGCTAAAGAAGGCGGTGAGCCTTGCACTCACGCCTGCCACTTCCACGAAACGCATGACAACGCCACCAAAATGAAATCCCAGGTGCACTAGACCCAGGGGAACCTCGGCAATAGACGCGCAACTCCGGCAAAGCACGGGCGACGGAGTGGCATGCGTGAGAGTGAGAAGCTGTGCAAGGTGTAAGGGCTGAGCCTTGTACTCACGCCTGCCACTTCCACGAAACACATCACCAGGCGGCCAAAACGGATTCCCGGGTGCAGTAGATAGTCCCAAGGGAGTCGGAGAGTAGTCGGGCACCTCCTGCCCCATCGCGGCAGCCGTAGTGGCACGCCTGCGAGTGAGAGGCTGTGCACTGTGAGGCACATGTGCTAAAGAAGGCGGTGAGTCTTGTACTCACGCCTGCCACTTCCACGAAACACATCACCACGCGGCTAAAATGGATTCCCGCGTGCAGTAGATAGTCCCAGGGGAGTTGGGCAGTAGACGCGCACCTCCTGCCATGTCACGGCAGCCGTAGTGGCACGCCTGCGAGTGAGAGGCTGTGCACTACGAGGCACATGTGCTAAAGAAGGCGGTGAGCCTTGCACTCACGCCTGCCACTTCCACGAAACGCATGACAACGCCACCAAAATGAAATCCCAGGTGCACTAGACCCAGGGGAACCTCGGCAATAGACGCGCAACTCCGGCAAAGCACGGGCAACGGAGTGGCATGCGTGAGAGTGAGAAGCTGTGCAAGGTGTAAGGGCTGAGCCTTGTACTCACGCCTGCCACTTCCACGAAACTCATCACCAGGCGGCCAAAACGGATTCCCGGGTGCAGTAGATAGTCCCAAGGGAGTCGGAGAGTAGTCGGGCACCTCCTGCCCCATCGCGGCAGCCGTAGTGGCACGCCTGCGAGTGAGAGGCTGTGCACTGTGAGGCACATGTGCTAAAGAAGGCGGTGAGTCTTTTAGTCACGCCTGCCACTTCCACGAAACACATCACCACGCGGCTAAAATGGATTCCCGCGTGCACTAGATAGTCCCAGGGGAGTTGGGCAGTAGACGCGCACCTCCTGCCATGTCACGGCAGCCGTAGTGGCACGCCTGCGAGTGAGAGGCTGTGCACTACGAGGCACATGTGCTAAAGAAGGCGGTGAGCCTTGCACTCACGCCTGCCACTTCCACGAAACGCATGACAACGCCACCAAAATGAAATCCTAGGTGCACTAGACCCAGGAAAACCTCGGCAATAGACGCGCAACTCCGGCAAAGCACGGGCGACGGAGTGGCATGCGTGAGAGTGAGAAGCTGTGCAAGGTGTAAGGGCTGAGCCTTGTACTCACGCCTGCCACTTCCACGAAACTCATCACCAGGCGGCCAAAACGGATTCCCGGGTGCAGTAGATAGTCCCAAGGGAGTCGGAGAGTAGTCGGGCACCTCCTGCCAAATCACGGCAGCCGTAGTGGCACGCCTGCGAGTGAGAGGCTGTGCACTGTGAGGCACATGTGCTAAAGAAGGCGGTGAGTCTTGTACTCACGCCTGCTACTTCCACGAAACACATCACCACGCGGCCAAAACGGATTGCCGGGTGCACTAGATAGTCCCAGGGGAGTTGGAGAGTAGGCGCGCACCTCCTGCCAAATCACGGGAGCCGTGGTGGCACGCCTGCCAGTGAGAGGCTGTGCACTGTGAGGCACATGTGCTAAAGAAGGCGGTGAGTCTTCTACTCACGCCTGCCACTTCCACGAAACACATCACCACGCGGCTAAAATGGATTCCCGCGTGCACTAGATACTCCCAGGGGAGTTGGGGGGTAGGCGCGCACCTCCTGCAAGTCACGGCAGCCCTGGTGGCACGCCTCCGAGTGAGAGGCTGTGCACTATGAGGCACATGTGCTAAAGAAGGCGGTGAGCCTTGTACTCACGCCTGCCACTTCCACGAAACGCATGACAACGCCTCCAAAATGAAATCCCAGGTGCACTAGACCCAGGGGAACCTCGGCAATAGATGCGCAACTCCGGGATATGACGGGCGACGGAGTGGCATGCGTGAGAGTGGGAGGCTGTGCAAGAGGAAGGGGTGAGCCTTGTACTCACGCCTGCCACTTCCACGAAACACATCACCACGCGGCTAAAATGGATTCCCGCGTGCACTAGATAGTCCCAGGGGAGTTGGGCAGTAGACGCGCACCTCCTGCCATGTCACGGCAGCCGTAGTGGCACGCCTGCGAGTGAGAGGCTGTGCACTACGAGGCACATGTGCTAAAGAAGGCGGTGAGCCTTGCACTCACGCCTGCCACTTCCACGAAACGCATGACAACGCCACCAAAATGAAATCCCAGGTGCACTAGACCCAGGGGAACCTCGGCAATAGACGCGCAACTCCGGCAAAGCACGGGCGACGGAGTGGCATGCGTGAGAGTGAGAAGCTGTGCAAGGTGTAAGGGCTGAGCCTTGTACTCACGCCTGCCACTTCCACGAAACACATCACCAGGCGGCCAAAACGGATTCCCGGGTGCAGTAGATAGTCCCAAGGGAGTCGGAGAGTAGTCGGGCACCTCCTGCCCCATCGCGGCAGCCGTAGTGGCACGCCTGCGAGTGAGAGGCTGTGCACTGTGAGGCACATGTGCTAAAGAAGGCGGTGAGTCTTGTACTCACGCCTGCCACTTCCACGAAACACATCACCACGCGGCTAAAATGGATTCCCGCGTGCAGTAGATAGTCCCAGGGGAGTTGGGCAGTAGACGCGCACCTCCTGCCATGTCACGGCAGCCGTAGTGGCACGCCTGCGAGTGAGAGGCTGTGCACTACGAGGCACATGTGCTAAAGAAGGCGGTGAGCCTTGCACTCACGCCTGCCACTTCCACGAAACGCATGACAACGCCACCAAAATGAAATCCCAGGTGCACTAGACCCAGGGGAACCTCGGCAATAGACGCGCAACTCCGGCAAAGCACGGGCGACGGAGTGGCATGCGTGAGAGTGAGAAGCTGTGCAAGGTGTAAGGGCTGAGCCTTGTACTCACGCCTGCCACTTCCACGAAACTCATCACCAGGCGGCCAAAACGGATTCCCGGGTGCAGTAGATAGTCCCAAGGGAGTCGGAGAGTAGTCGGGCACCTCCTGCCCCATCGCGGCAGCCGTAGTGGCACGCCTGCGAGTGAGAGGCTGTGCACTGTGAGGCACATGTGCTAAAGAAGGCGGTGAGCCTTGTACTCACGCCTGCCACTTCCACGAAACACATCACCACGCGGCTAAAATGGATTCCCGCGTGCACTAGATAGTCCCAGGGGAGTTGGGCAGTAGACGCGCACCTCCTGCCATGTCACGGCAGCCGTAGTGGCACGCCTGCGAGTGAGAGGCTGTGCACTACGAGGCACATGTGCTAAAGAAGGCGGTGAGCCTTGCACTCACGCCTGCCACTTCCACGAAACGCATGACAACGCCACCAAAATGAAATCCCAGGTGCACTAGACCCAGGGGAACCTCGGCAATAGACGCGCAACTCCGGCAAAGCACGGGCGACGGAGTGGCATGCGTGAGAGTGAGAAGCTGTGCAAGGTGTAAGGGCTGAGCCTTGTACTCACGCCTGCCACTTCCACGAAACTCATCACCAGGCGGCCAAAACGGATTCCCGGGTGCAGTAGATAGTCCCAAGGGAGTCGGAGAGTAGTCGGGCACCTCCTGCCCCATCGCGGCAGCCGTAGTGGCACGCCTGCGAGTGAGAGGCTGTGCACTGTGAGGCACATGTGCTAAAGAAGGCGGTGAGTCTTGTACTCACGCCTGCCACTTCCACGAAACACATCACCACGCGGCTAAAATGGATTCCCGCGTGCACTAGATAGTCCCAGGGGAGTTGGGCAGTAGACGCGCACCTCCTGCCATGTCACGGCAGCCGTAGTGGCACGCCTGCGAGTGAGAGGCTGTGCACTACGAGGCACATGTGCTAAAGAAGGCGGTGAGCCTTGCACTCACGCCTGCCACTTCCACGAAACGCATGACAACGCCACCAAAATGAAATCCCAGGTGCACTAGACCCAGGGGAACCTCGGCAATAGACGCGCAACTCCGGCAAAGCACGGGCGACGGAGTGGCATGCGTGAGAGTGAGAAGCTGTGCAAGGTGTAAGGGCTGAGCCTTGTACTCACGCCTGCCACTTCCACGAAACACATCACCAGGCGGCCAAAACGGATTCCCGGGTGCAGTAGATAGTCCCAAGGGAGTCGGAGAGTAGTCGGGCACCTCCTGCCCCATCGCGGCAGCCGTAGTGGCACGCCTGCGAGTGAGAGGCTGTGCACTGTGAGGCACATGTGCTAAAGAAGGCGGTGAGTCTTGTACTCACGCCTGCCACTTCCACGAAACACATCACCACGCGGCTAAAATGGATTCCCGCGTGCAGTAGATAGTCCCAGGGGAGTTGGGCAGTAGACGCGCACCTCCTGCCATGTCACGGCAGCCGTAGTGGCACGCCTGCGAGTGAGAGGCTGTGCACTACGAGGCACATGTGCTAAAGAAGGCGGTGAGCCTTGCACTCACGCCTGCCACTTCCACGAAACGCATGACAACGCCACCAAAATGAAATCCCAGGTGCACTAGACCCAGGGGAACCTCGGCAATAGACGCGCAACTCCGGCAAAGCACGGGCAACGGAGTGGCATGCGTGAGAGTGAGAAGCTGTGCAAGGTGTAAGGGCTGAGCCTTGTACTCACGCCTGCCACTTCCACGAAACTCATCACCAGGCGGCCAAAACGGATTCCCGGGTGCAGTAGATAGTCCCAAGGGAGTCGGAGAGTAGTCGGGCACCTCCTGCCCCATCGCGGCAGCCGTAGTGGCACGCCTGCGAGTGAGAGGCTGTGCACTGTGAGGCACATGTGCTAAAGAAGGCGGTGAGTCTTTTAGTCACGCCTGCCACTTCCACGAAACACATCACCACGCGGCTAAAATGGATTCCCGCGTGCACTAGATAGTCCCAGGGGAGTTGGGCAGTAGACGCGCACCTCCTGCCATGTCACGGCAGCCGTAGTGGCACGCCTGCGAGTGAGAGGCTGTGCACTACGAGGCACATGTGCTAAAGAAGGCGGTGAGCCTTGCACTCACGCCTGCCACTTCCACGAAACGCATGACAACGCCACCAAAATGAAATCCTAGGTGCACTAGACCCAGGAAAACCTCGGCAATAGACGCGCAACTCCGGCAAAGCACGGGCGACGGAGTGGCATGCGTGAGAGTGAGAAGCTGTGCAAGGTGTAAGGGCTGAGCCTTGTACTCACGCCTGCCACTTCCACGAAACTCATCACCAGGCGGCCAAAACGGATTCCCGGGTGCAGTAGATAGTCCCAAGGGAGTCGGAGAGTAGTCGGGCACCTCCTGCCAAATCACGGCAGCCGTAGTGGCACGCCTGCGAGTGAGAGGCTGTGCACTGTGAGGCACATGTGCTAAAGAAGGCGGTGAGTCTTGTACTCACGCCTGCTACTTCCACGAAACACATCACCACGCGGCCAAAACGGATTGCCGGGTGCACTAGATAGTCCCAGGGGAGTTGGAGAGTAGGCGCGCACCTCCTGCCAAATCACGGGAGCCGTGGTGGCACGCCTGCCAGTGAGAGGCTGTGCACTGTGAGGCACATGTGCTAAAGAAGGCGGTGAGTCTTCTACTCACGCCTGCCACTTCCACGAAACACATCACCACGCGGTTAAAATGGATTCCCGCGTGCACTAGATACTCCCAGGGGAGTTGGGGGGTAGGCGCGCACCTCCTGCAAGTCACGGCAGCCCTGGTGGCACGCCTCCGAGTGAGAGGCTGTGCACTATGAGGCACATGTGCTAAAGAAGGCGGTGAGCCTTGTACTCACGCCTGCCACTTCCACGAAACGCATGACAACGCCTCCAAAATGAAATCCCAGGTGCACTAGACCCAGGGGAACCTCGGCAATAGATGCGCAACTCCGGGATATGACGGGCGACGGAGTGGCATGCGTGAGAGTGGGAGGCTGTGCAAGAGGAAGGGGTGAGCCTTGTACTCACGCCTGCCACTTCCACGAAACACATCACCACGCGGCTAAAATGGATTCCCGCGTGCACTAGATAGTCCCAGGGGAGTTGGGCAGTAGACGCGCACCTCCTGCCATGTCACGGCAGCCGTAGTGGCACGCCTGCGAGTGAGAGGCTGTGCACTACGAGGCACATGTGCTAAAGAAGGCGGTGAGCCTTGCACTCACGCCTGCCACTTCCACGAAACGCATGACAACGCCACCAAAATGAAATCCCAGGTGCACTAGACCCAGGGGAACCTCGGCAATAGACGCGCAACTCCGGCAAAGCACGGGCGACGGAGTGGCATGCGTGAGAGTGAGAAGCTGTGCAAGGTGTAAGGGCTGAGCCTTGTACTCACGCCTGCCACTTCCACGAAACACATCACCAGGCGGCCAAAACGGATTCCCGGGTGCAGTAGATAGTCCCAAGGGAGTCGGAGAGTAGTCGGGCACCTCCTGCCCCATCGCGGCAGCCGTAGTGGCACGCCTGCGAGTGAGAGGCTGTGCACTGTGAGGCACATGTGCTAAAGAAGGCGGTGAGTCTTGTACTCACGCCTGCCACTTCCACGAAACACATCACCACGCGGCTAAAATGGATTCCCGCGTGCAGTAGATAGTCCCAGGGGAGTTGGGCAGTAGACGCGCACCTCCTGCCATGTCACGGCAGCCGTAGTGGCACGCCTGCGAGTGAGAGGCTGTGCACTACGAGGCACATGTGCTAAAGAAGGCGGTGAGCCTTGCACTCACGCCTGCCACTTCCACGAAACGCATGACAACGCCACCAAAATGAAATCCCAGGTGCACTAGACCCAGGGGAACCTCGGCAATAGACGCGCAACTCCGGCAAAGCACGGGCGACGGAGTGGCATGCGTGAGAGTGAGAAGCTGTGCAAGGTGTAAGGGCTGAGCCTTGTACTCACGCCTGCCACTTCCACGAAACACATCACCAGGCGGCCAAAACGGATTCCCGGGTGCAGTAGATAGTCCCAAGGGAGTCGGAGAGTAGTCGGGCACCTCCTGCCCCATCGCGGCAGCCGTAGTGGCACGCCTGCGAGTGAGAGGCTGTGCACTGTGAGGCACATGTGCTAAAGAAGGCGGTGAGTCTTGTACTCACGCCTGCCACTTCCACGAAACACATCACCACGCGGCTAAAATGGATTCCCGCGTGCACTAGATAGTCCCAGGGGAGTTGGGCAGTAGACGCGCACCTCCTGCCATGTCACGGCAGCCGTAGTGGCACGCCTGCGAGTGAGAGGCTGTGCACTACGAGGCACATGTGCTAAAGAAGGCGGTGAGCCTTGCACTCACGCCTGCCACTTCCACGAAACGCATGACAACGCCACCAAAATGAAATCCCAGGTGCACTAGACCCAGGGGAACCTCGGCAATAGACGCGCAACTCCGGCAAAGCACGGGCGACGGAGTGGCATGCGTGAGAGTGAGAAGCTGTGCAAGGTGTAAGGGCTGAGCCTTGTACTCACGCCTGCCACTTCCACGAAACACATCACCAGGCGGCCAAAACGGATTCCCGGGTGCAGTAGATAGTCCCAAGGGAGTCGGAGAGTAGTCGGGCACCTCCTGCCCCATCGCGGCAGCCGTAGTGGCACGCCTGCGAGTGAGAGGCTGTGCACTGTGAGGCACATGTGCTAAAGAAGGCGGTGAGTCTTGTACTCACGCCTGCCACTTCCACGAAACACATCACCACGCGGCTAAAATGGATTCCCGCGTGCAGTAGATAGTCCCAGGGGAGTTGGGCAGTAGACGCGCACCTCCTGCCATGTCACGGCAGCCGTAGTGGCACGCCTGCGAGTGAGAGGCTGTGCACTACGAGGCACATGTGCTAAAGAAGGCGGTGAGCCTTGCACTCACGCCTGCCACTTCCACGAAACGCATGACAACGCCACCAAAATGAAATCCCAGGTGCACTAGACCCAGGGGAACCTCGGCAATAGACGCGCAACTCCGGCAAAGCACGGGCGACGGAGTGGCATGCGTGAGAGTGAGAAGCTGTGCAAGGTGTAAGGGCTGAGCCTTGTACTCACGCCTGCCACTTCCACGAAACTCATCACCAGGCGGCCAAAACGGATTCCCGGGTGCAGTAGATAGTCCTAAGGGAGTCGGAGAGTAGTCGGGCACCTCCTGCCCCATCGCGGCAGCCGTAGTGGCACGCCTGCGAGTGAGAGGCTGTGCACTGTGAGGCACATGTGCTAAAGAAGGCGGTGAGCCTTGTACTCACGCCTGCCACTTCCACGAAACACATCACCACGCGGCTAAAATGGATTCCCGCGTGCACTAGATAGTCCCAGGGGAGTTGGGCAGTAGACGCGCACCTCCTGCCATGTCACGGCAGCCGTAGTGGCACGCCTGCGAGTGAGAGGCTGTGCACTACGAGGCACATGTGCTAAAGAAGGCGGTGAGCCTTGCACTCACGCCTGCCACTTCCACGAAACGCATGACAACGCCACCAAAATGAAATCCCAGGTGCACTAGACCCAGGGGAACCTCGGCAATAGACGCGCAACTCCGGCAAAGCACGGGCGACGGAGTGGCATGCGTGAGAGTGAGAAGCTGTGCAAGGTGTAAGGGCTGAGCCTTGTACTCACGCCTGCCACTTCCACGAAACTCATCACCAGGCGGCCAAAACGGATTCCCGGGTGCAGTAGATAGTCCCAAGGGAGTCGGAGAGTAGTCGGGCACCTCCTGCCCCATCGCGGCAGCCGTAGTGGCACGCCTGCGAGTGAGAGGCTGTGCACTGTGAGGCACATGTGCTAAAGAAGGCGGTGAGTCTTGTACTCACGCCTGCCACTTCCACGAAACACATCACCACGCGGCTAAAATGGATTCCCGCGTGCACTAGATAGTCCCAGGGGAGTTGGGCAGTAGACGCGCACCTCCTGCCATGTCACGGCAGCCGTAGTGGCACGCCTGCGAGTGAGAGGCTGTGCACTACGAGGCACATGTGCTAAAGAAGGCGGTGAGCCTTGCACTCACGCCTGCCACTTCCACGAAACGCATGACAACGCCACCAAAATGAAATCCCAGGTGCACTAGACCCAGGGGAACCTCGGCAATAGACGCGCAACTCCGGCAAAGCACGGGCGACGGAGTGGCATGCGTGAGAGTGAGAAGCTGTGCAAGGTGTAAGGGCTGAGCCTTGTACTCACGCCTGCCACTTCCACGAAACACATCACCAGGCGGCCAAAACGGATTCCCGGGTGCAGTAGATAGTCCCAAGGGAGTCGGAGAGTAGTCGGGCACCTCCTGCCCCATCGCGGCAGCCGTAGTGGCACGCCTGCGAGTGAGAGGCTGTGCACTGTGAGGCACATGTGCTAAAGAAGGCGGTGAGTCTTGTACTCACGCCTGCCACTTCCACGAAACACATCACCACGCGGCTAAAATGGATTCCCGCGTGCAGTAGATAGTCCCAGGGGAGTTGGGCAGTAGACGCGCACCTCCTGCCATGTCACGGCAGCCGTAGTGGCACGCCTGCGAGTGAGAGGCTGTGCACTACGAGGCACATGTGCTAAAGAAGGCGGTGAGCCTTGCACTCACGCCTGCCACTTCCACGAAACGCATGACAACGCCACCAAAATGAAATCCCAGGTGCACTAGACCCAGGGGAACCTCGGCAATAGACGCGCAACTCCGGCAAAGCACGGGCAACGGAGTGGCATGCGTGAGAGTGAGAAGCTGTGCAAGGTGTAAGGGCTGAGCCTTGTACTCACGCCTGCCACTTCCACGAAACTCATCACCAGGCGGCCAAAACGGATTCCCGGGTGCAGTAGATAGTCCCAAGGGAGTCGGAGAGTAGTCGGGCACCTCCTGCCCCATCGCGGCAGCCGTAGTGGCACGCCTGCGAGTGAGAGGCTGTGCACTGTGAGGCACATGTGCTAAAGAAGGCGGTGAGTCTTTTAGTCACGCCTGCCACTTCCACGAAACACATCACCACGCGGCTAAAATGGATTCCCGCGTGCACTAGATAGTCCCAGGGGAGTTGGGCAGTAGACGCGCACCTCCTGCCATGTCACGGCAGCCGTAGTGGCACGCCTGCGAGTGAGAGGCTGTGCACTACGAGGCACATGTGCTAAAGAAGGCGGTGAGCCTTGCACTCACGCCTGCCACTTCCACGAAACGCATGACAACGCCACCAAAATGAAATCCTAGGTGCACTAGACCCAGGAAAACCTCGGCAATAGACGCGCAACTCCGGCAAAGCACGGGCGACGGAGTGGCATGCGTGAGAGTGAGAAGCTGTGCAAGGTGTAAGGGCTGAGCCTTGTACTCACGCCTGCCACTTCCACGAAACTCATCACCAGGCGGCCAAAACGGATTCCCGGGTGCAGTAGATAGTCCCAAGGGAGTCGGAGAGTAGTCGGGCACCTCCTGCCAAATCACGGCAGCCGTAGTGGCACGCCTGCGAGTGAGAGGCTGTGCACTGTGAGGCACATGTGCTAAAGAAGGCGGTGAGTCTTGTACTCACGCCTGCTACTTCCACGAAACACATCACCACGCGGCCAAAACGGATTGCCGGGTGCACTAGATAGTCCCAGGGGAGTTGGAGAGTAGGCGCGCACCTCCTGCCAAATCACGGGAGCCGTGGTGGCACGCCTGCCAGTGAGAGGCTGTGCACTGTGAGGCACATGTGCTAAAGAAGGCGGTGAGTCTTCTACTCACGCCTGCCACTTCCACGAAACACATCACCACGCGGCTAAAATGGATTCCCGCGTGCACTAGATACTCCCAGGGGAGTTGGGGGGTAGGCGCGCACCTCCTGCAAGTCACGGCAGCCCTGGTGGCACGCCTCCGAGTGAGAGGCTGTGCACTATGAGGCACATGTGCTAAAGAAGGCGGTGAGCCTTGTACTCACGCCTGCCACTTCCACGAAACGCATGACAACGCCTCCAAAATGAAATCCCAGGTGCACTAGACCCAGGGGAACCTCGGCAATAGATGCGCAACTCCGGGATATGACGGGCGACGGAGTGGCATGCGTGAGAGTGGGAGGCTGTGCAAGAGGAAGGGGTGAGCCTTGTACTCACGCCTGCCACTTCCACGAAACACATCACCACGCGGCTAAAATGGATTCCCGCGTGCACTAGATAGTCCCAGGGGAGTTGGGCAGTAGACGCGCACCTCCTGCCATGTCACGGCAGCCGTAGTGGCACGCCTGCGAGTGAGAGGCTGTGCACTACGAGGCACATGTGCTAAAGAAGGCGGTGAGCCTTGCACTCACGCCTGCCACTTCCACGAAACGCATGACAACGCCACCAAAATGAAATCCCAGGTGCACTAGACCCAGGGGAACCTCGGCAATAGACGCGCAACTCCGGCAAAGCACGGGCGACGGAGTGGCATGCGTGAGAGTGAGAAGCTGTGCAAGGTGTAAGGGCTGAGCCTTGTACTCACGCCTGCCACTTCCACGAAACACATCACCAGGCGGCCAAAACGGATTCCCGGGTGCAGTAGATAGTCCCAAGGGAGTCGGAGAGTAGTCGGGCACCTCCTGCCCCATCGCGGCAGCCGTAGTGGCACGCCTGCGAGTGAGAGGCTGTGCACTGTGAGGCACATGTGCTAAAGAAGGCGGTGAGTCTTGTACTCACGCCTGCCACTTCCACGAAACACATCACCACGCGGCTAAAATGGATTCCCGCGTGCACTAGATAGTCCCAGGGGAGTTGGGCAGTAGACGCGCACCTCCTGCCATGTCACGGCAGCCGTAGTGGCACGCCTGCGAGTGAGAGGCTGTGCACTACGAGGCACATGTGCTAAAGAAGGCGGTGAGCCTTGCACTCACGCCTGCCACTTCCACGAAACGCATGACAACGCCACCAAAATGAAATCCCAGGTGCACTAGACCCAGGGGAACCTCGGCAATAGACGCGCAACTCCGGCAAAGCACGGGCGACGGAGTGGCATGCGTGAGAGTGAGAAGCTGTGCAAGGTGTAAGGGCTGAGCCTTGTACTCACGCCTGCCACTTCCACGAAACACATCACCAGGCGGCCAAAACGGATTCCCGGGTGCAGTAGATAGTCCCAAGGGAGTCGGAGAGTAGTCGGGCACCTCCTGCCCCATCGCGGCAGCCGTAGTGGCACGCCTGCGAGTGAGAGGCTGTGCACTGTGAGGCACATGTGCTAAAGAAGGCGGTGAGTCTTGTACTCACGCCTGCCACTTCCACGAAACACATCACCACGCGGCTAAAATGGATTCCCGCGTGCACTAGATAGTCCCAGGGGAGTTGGGCAGTAGACGCGCACCTCCTGCCATGTCACGGCAGCCGTAGTGGCACGCCTGCGAGTGAGAGGCTGTGCACTACGAGGCACATGTGCTAAAGAAGGCGGTGAGCCTTGCACTCACGCCTGCCACTTCCACGAAACGCATGACAACGCCACCAAAATGAAATCCCAGGTGCACTAGACCCAGGGGAACCTCGGCAATAGACGCGCAACTCCGGCAAAGCACGGGCGACGGAGTGGCATGCGTGAGAGTGAGAAGCTGTGCAAGGTGTAAGGGCTGAGCCTTGTACTCACGCCTGCCACTTCCACGAAACTCATCACCAGGCGGCCAAAACGGATTCCCGGGTGCAGTAGATAGTCCCAAGGGAGTCGGAGAGTAGTCGGGCACCTCCTGCCCCATCGCGGCAGCCGTAGTGGCACGCCTGCGAGTGAGAGGCTGTGCACTGTGAGGCACATGTGCTAAAGAAGGCGGTGAGCCTTGTACTCACGCCTGCCACTTCCACGAAACACATCACCACGCGGCTAAAATGGATTCCCGCGTGCACTAGATAGTCCCAGGGGAGTTGGGCAGTAGACGCGCACCTCCTGCCATGTCACGGCAGCCGTAGTGGCACGCCTGCGAGTGAGAGGCTGTGCACTACGAGGCACATGTGCTAAAGAAGGCGGTGAGCCTTGCACTCACGCCTGCCACTTCCACGAAACGCATGACAACGCCACCAAAATGAAATCCCAGGTGCACTAGACCCAGGGGAACCTCGGCAATAGACGCGCAACTCCGGCAAAGCACGGGCGACGGAGTGGCATGCGTGAGAGTGAGAAGCTGTGCAAGGTGTAAGGGCTGAGCCTTGTACTCACGCCTGCCACTTCCACGAAACTCATCACCAGGCGGCCAAAACGGATTCCCGGGTGCAGTAGATAGTCCCAAGGGAGTCGGAGAGTAGTCGGGCACCTCCTGCCCCATCGCGGCAGCCGTAGTGGCACGCCTGCGAGTGAGAGGCTGTGCACTGTGAGGCACATGTGCTAAAGAAGGCGGTGAGTCTTGTACTCACGCCTGCCACTTCCACGAAACACATCACCACGCGGCTAAAATGGATTCCCGCGTGCACTAGATAGTCCCAGGGGAGTTGGGCAGTAGACGCGCACCTCCTGCCATGTCACGGCAGCCGTAGTGGCACGCCTGCGAGTGAGAGGCTGTGCACTACGAGGCACATGTGCTAAAGAAGGCGGTGAGCCTTGCACTCACGCCTGCCACTTCCACGAAACGCATGACAACGCCACCAAAATGAAATCCCAGGTGCACTAGACCCAGGGGAACCTCGGCAATAGACGCGCAACTCCGGCAAAGCACGGGCGACGGAGTGGCATGCGTGAGAGTGAGAAGCTGTGCAAGGTGTAAGGGCTGAGCCTTGTACTCACGCCTGCCACTTCCACGAAACACATCACCAGGCGGCCAAAACGGATTCCCGGGTGCAGTAGATAGTCCCAAGGGAGTCGGAGAGTAGTCGGGCACCTCCTGCCCCATCGCGGCAGCCGTAGTGGCACGCCTGCGAGTGAGAGGCTGTGCACTGTGAGGCACATGTGCTAAAGAAGGCGGTGAGTCTTGTACTCACGCCTGCCACTTCCACGAAACACATCACCACGCGGCTAAAATGGATTCCCGCGTGCAGTAGATAGTCCCAGGGGAGTTGGGCAGTAGACGCGCACCTCCTGCCATGTCACGGCAGCCGTAGTGGCACGCCTGCGAGTGAGAGGCTGTGCACTACGAGGCACATGTGCTAAAGAAGGCGGTGAGCCTTGCACTCACGCCTGCCACTTCCACGAAACGCATGACAACGCCACCAAAATGAAATCCCAGGTGCACTAGACCCAGGGGAACCTCGGCAATAGACGCGCAACTCCGGCAAAGCACGGGCGACGGAGTGGCATGCGTGAGAGTGAGAAGCTGTGCAAGGTGTAAGGGCTGAGCCTTGTACTCACGCCTGCCACTTCCACGAAACTCATCACCAGGCGGCCAAAACGGATTCCCGGGTGCAGTAGATAGTCCCAAGGGAGTCGGAGAGTAGTCGGGCACCTCCTGCCCCATCGCGGCAGCCGTAGTGGCACGCCTGCGAGTGAGAGGCTGTGCACTGTGAGGCACATGTGCTAAAGAAGGCGGTGAGTCTTGTACTCACGCCTGCCACTTCCACGAAACACATCACCACGCGGCTAAAATGGATTCCCGCGTGCAGTAGATAGTCCCAGGGGAGTTGGGCAGTAGACGCGCACCTCCTGCCATGTCACGGCAGCCGTAGTGGCACGCCTGCGAGTGAGAGGCTGTGCACTACGAGGCACATGTGCTAAAGAAGGCGGTGAGCCTTGCACTCACGCCTGCCACTTCCACGAAACGCATGACAACGCCACCAAAATGAAATCCCAGGTGCACTAGACCCAGGGGAACCTCGGCAATAGACGCGCAACTCCGGCAAAGCACGGGCGACGGAGTGGCATGCGTGAGAGTGAGAAGCTGTGCAAGGTGTAAGGGCTGAGCCTTGTACTCACGCCTGCCACTTCCACGAAACTCATCACCAGGCGGCCAAAACGGATTCCCGGGTGCAGTAGATAGTCCCAAGGGAGTCGGAGAGTAGTCGGGCACCTCCTGCCCCATCGCGGCAGCCGTAGTGGCACGCCTGCGAGTGAGAGGCTGTGCACTGTGAGGCACATGTGCTAAAGAAGGCGGTGAGCCTTGTACTCACGCCTGCCACTTCCACGAAACACATCACCACGCGGCTAAAATGGATTCCCGCGTGCACTAGATAGTCCCAGGGGAGTTGGGCAGTAGACGCGCACCTCCTGCCATGTCACGGCAGCCGTAGTGGCACGCCTGCGAGTGAGAGGCTGTGCACTACGAGGCACATGTGCTAAAGAAGGCGGTGAGCCTTGCACTCACGCCTGCCACTTCCACGAAACGCATGACAACGCCACCAAAATGAAATCCCAGGTGCACTAGACCCAGGGGAACCTCGGCAATAGACGCGCAACTCCGGCAAAGCACGGGCGACGGAGTGGCATGCGTGAGAGTGAGAAGCTGTGCAAGGTGTAAGGGCTGAGCCTTGTACTCACGCCTGCCACTTCCACGAAACTCATCACCAGGCGGCCAAAACGGATTCCCGGGTGCAGTAGATAGTCCCAAGGGAGTCGGAGAGTAGTCGGGCACCTCCTGCCCCATCGCGGCAGCCGTAGTGGCACGCCTGCGAGTGAGAGGCTGTGCACTGTGAGGCACATGTGCTAAAGAAGGCGGTGAGTCTTGTACTCACGCCTGCCACTTCCACGAAACACATCACCACGCGGCTAAAATGGATTCCCGCGTGCACTAGATAGTCCCAGGGGAGTTGGGCAGTAGACGCGCACCTCCTGCCATGTCACGGCAGCCGTAGTGGCACGCCTGCGAGTGAGAGGCTGTGCACTACGAGGCACATGTGCTAAAGAAGGCGGTGAGCCTTGCACTCACGCCTGCCACTTCCACGAAACGCATGACAACGCCACCAAAATGAAATCCCAGGTGCACTAGACCCAGGGGAACCTCGGCAATAGACGCGCAACTCCGGCAAAGCACGGGCGACGGAGTGGCATGCGTGAGAGTGAGAAGCTGTGCAAGGTGTAAGGGCTGAGCCTTGTACTCACGCCTGCCACTTCCACGAAACACATCACCAGGCGGCCAAAACGGATTCCCGGGTGCAGTAGATAGTCCCAAGGGAGTCGGAGAGTAGTCGGGCACCTCCTGCCCCATCGCGGCAGCCGTAGTGGCACGCCTGCGAGTGAGAGGCTGTGCACTGTGAGGCACATGTGCTAAAGAAGGCGGTGAGTCTTGTACTCACGCCTGCCACTTCCACGAAACACATCACCACGCGGCTAAAATGGATTCCCGCGTGCAGTAGATAGTCCCAGGGGAGTTGGGCAGTAGACGCGCACCTCCTGCCATGTCACGGCAGCCGTAGTGGCACGCCTGCGAGTGAGAGGCTGTGCACTACGAGGCACATGTGCTAAAGAAGGCGGTGAGCCTTGCACTCACGCCTGCCACTTCCACGAAACGCATGACAACGCCACCAAAATGAAATCCCAGGTGCACTAGACCCAGGGGAACCTCGGCAATAGACGCGCAACTCCGGCAAAGCACGGGCAACGGAGTGGCATGCGTGAGAGTGAGAAGCTGTGCAAGGTGTAAGGGCTGAGCCTTGTACTCACGCCTGCCACTTCCACGAAACTCATCACCAGGCGGCCAAAACGGATTCCCGGGTGCAGTAGATAGTCCCAAGGGAGTCGGAGAGTAGTCGGGCACCTCCTGCCCCATCGCGGCAGCCGTAGTGGCACGCCTGCGAGTGAGAGGCTGTGCACTGTGAGGCACATGTGCTAAAGAAGGCGGTGAGTCTTTTAGTCACGCCTGCCACTTCCACGAAACACATCACCACGCGGCTAAAATGGATTCCCGCGTGCACTAGATAGTCCCAGGGGAGTTGGGCAGTAGACGCGCACCTCCTGCCATGTCACGGCAGCCGTAGTGGCACGCCTGCGAGTGAGAGGCTGTGCACTACGAGGCACATGTGCTAAAGAAGGCGGTGAGCCTTGCACTCACGCCTGCCACTTCCACGAAACGCATGACAACGCCACCAAAATGAAATCCTAGGTGCACTAGACCCAGGAAAACCTCGGCAATAGACGCGCAACTCCGGCAAAGCACGGGCGACGGAGTGGCATGCGTGAGAGTGAGAAGCTGTGCAAGGTGTAAGGGCTGAGCCTTGTACTCACGCCTGCCACTTCCACGAAACTCATCACCAGGCGGCCAAAACGGATTCCCGGGTGCAGTAGATAGTCCCAAGGGAGTCGGAGAGTAGTCGGGCACCTCCTGCCAAATCACGGCAGCCGTAGTGGCACGCCTGCGAGTGAGAGGCTGTGCACTGTGAGGCACATGTGCTAAAGAAGGCGGTGAGTCTTGTACTCACGCCTGCTACTTCCACGAAACACATCACCACGCGGCCAAAACGGATTGCCGGGTGCACTAGATAGTCCCAGGGGAGTTGGAGAGTAGGCGCGCACCTCCTGCCAAATCACGGGAGCCGTGGTGGCACGCCTGCCAGTGAGAGGCTGTGCACTGTGAGGCACATGTGCTAAAGAAGGCGGTGAGTCTTCTACTCACGCCTGCCACTTCCACGAAACACATCACCACGCGGCTAAAATGGATTCCCGCGTGCACTAGATACTCCCAGGGGAGTTGGGGGGTAGGCGCGCACCTCCTGCAAGTCACGGCAGCCCTGGTGGCACGCCTCCGAGTGAGAGGCTGTGCACTATGAGGCACATGTGCTAAAGAAGGCGGTGAGCCTTGTACTCACGCCTGCCACTTCCACGAAACGCATGACAACGCCTCCAAAATGAAATCCCAGGTGCACTAGACCCAGGGGAACCTCGGCAATAGATGCGCAACTCCGGGATATGACGGGCGACGGAGTGGCATGCGTGAGAGTGGGAGGCTGTGCAAGAGGAAGGGGTGAGCCTTGTACTCACGCCTGCCACTTCCACGAAACACATCACCACGCGGCTAAAATGGATTCCCGCGTGCACTAGATAGTCCCAGGGGAGTTGGGCAGTAGACGCGCACCTCCTGCCATGTCACGGCAGCCGTAGTGGCACGCCTGCGAGTGAGAGGCTGTGCACTACGAGGCACATGTGCTAAAGAAGGCGGTGAGCCTTGCACTCACGCCTGCCACTTCCACGAAACGCATGACAACGCCACCAAAATGAAATCCCAGGTGCACTAGACCCAGGGGAACCTCGGCAATAGACGCGCAACTCCGGCAAAGCACGGGCGACGGAGTGGCATGCGTGAGAGTGAGAAGCTGTGCAAGGTGTAAGGGCTGAGCCTTGTACTCACGCCTGCCACTTCCACGAAACACATCACCAGGCGGCCAAAACGGATTCCCGGGTGCAGTAGATAGTCCCAAGGGAGTCGGAGAGTAGTCGGGCACCTCCTGCCCCATCGCGGCAGCCGTAGTGGCACGCCTGCGAGTGAGAGGCTGTGCACTGTGAGGCACATGTGCTAAAGAAGGCGGTGAGTCTTGTACTCACGCCTGCCACTTCCACGAAACACATCACCACGCGGCTAAAATGGATTCCCGCGTGCAGTAGATAGTCCCAGGGGAGTTGGGCAGTAGACGCGCACCTCCTGCCATGTCACGGCAGCCGTAGTGGCACGCCTGCGAGTGAGAGGCTGTGCACTACGAGGCACATGTGCTAAAGAAGGCGGTGAGCCTTGCACTCACGCCTGCCACTTCCACGAAACGCATGACAACGCCACCAAAATGAAATCCCAGGTGCACTAGACCCAGGGGAACCTCGGCAATAGACGCGCAACTCCGGCAAAGCACGGGCGACGGAGTGGCATGCGTGAGAGTGAGAAGCTGTGCAAGGTGTAAGGGCTGAGCCTTGTACTCACGCCTGCCACTTCCACGAAACTCATCACCAGGCGGCCAAAACGGATTCCCGGGTGCAGTAGATAGTCCCAAGGGAGTCGGAGAGTAGTCGGGCACCTCCTGCCCCATCGCGGCAGCCGTAGTGGCACGCCTGCGAGTGAGAGGCTGTGCACTGTGAGGCACATGTGCTAAAGAAGGCGGTGAGCCTTGTACTCACGCCTGCCACTTCCACGAAACACATCACCACGCGGCTAAAATGGATTCCCGCGTGCACTAGATAGTCCCAGGGGAGTTGGGCAGTAGACGCGCACCTCCTGCCATGTCACGGCAGCCGTAGTGGCACGCCTGCGAGTGAGAGGCTGTGCACTACGAGGCACATGTGCTAAAGAAGGCGGTGAGCCTTGCACTCACGCCTGCCACTTCCACGAAACGCATGACAACGCCACCAAAATGAAATCCCAGGTGCACTAGACCCAGGGGAACCTCGGCAATAGACGCGCAACTCCGGCAAAGCACGGGCGACGGAGTGGCATGCGTGAGAGTGAGAAGCTGTGCAAGGTGTAAGGGCTGAGCCTTGTACTCACGCCTGCCACTTCCACGAAACTCATCACCAGGCGGCCAAAACGGATTCCCGGGTGCAGTAGATAGTCCCAAGGGAGTCGGAGAGTAGTCGGGCACCTCCTGCCCCATCGCGGCAGCCGTAGTGGCACGCCTGCGAGTGAGAGGCTGTGCACTGTGAGGCACATGTGCTAAAGAAGGCGGTGAGTCTTGTACTCACGCCTGCCACTTCCACGAAACACATCACCACGCGGCTAAAATGGATTCCCGCGTGCACTAGATAGTCCCAGGGGAGTTGGGCAGTAGACGCGCACCTCCTGCCATGTCACGGCAGCCGTAGTGGCACGCCTGCGAGTGAGAGGCTGTGCACTACGAGGCACATGTGCTAAAGAAGGCGGTGAGCCTTGCACTCACGCCTGCCACTTCCACGAAACGCATGACAACGCCACCAAAATGAAATCCCAGGTGCACTAGACCCAGGGGAACCTCGGCAATAGACGCGCAACTCCGGCAAAGCACGGGCGACGGAGTGGCATGCGTGAGAGTGAGAAGCTGTGCAAGGTGTAAGGGCTGAGCCTTGTACTCACGCCTGCCACTTCCACGAAACACATCACCAGGCGGCCAAAACGGATTCCCGGGTGCAGTAGATAGTCCCAAGGGAGTCGGAGAGTAGTCGGGCACCTCCTGCCCCATCGCGGCAGCCGTAGTGGCACGCCTGCGAGTGAGAGGCTGTGCACTGTGAGGCACATGTGCTAAAGAAGGCGGTGAGTCTTGTACTCACGCCTGCCACTTCCACGAAACACATCACCACGCGGCTAAAATGGATTCCCGCGTGCAGTAGATAGTCCCAGGGGAGTTGGGCAGTAGACGCGCACCTCCTGCCATGTCACGGCAGCCGTAGTGGCACGCCTGCGAGTGAGAGGCTGTGCACTACGAGGCACATGTGCTAAAGAAGGCGGTGAGCCTTGCACTCACGCCTGCCACTTCCACGAAACGCATGACAACGCCACCAAAATGAAATCCCAGGTGCACTAGACCCAGGGGAACCTCGGCAATAGACGCGCAACTCCGGCAAAGCACGGGCAACGGAGTGGCATGCGTGAGAGTGAGAAGCTGTGCAAGGTGTAAGGGCTGAGCCTTGTACTCACGCCTGCCACTTCCACGAAACTCATCACCAGGCGGCCAAAACGGATTCCCGGGTGCAGTAGATAGTCCCAAGGGAGTCGGAGAGTAGTCGGGCACCTCCTGCCCCATCGCGGCAGCCGTAGTGGCACGCCTGCGAGTGAGAGGCTGTGCACTGTGAGGCACATGTGCTAAAGAAGGCGGTGAGTCTTTTAGTCACGCCTGCCACTTCCACGAAACACATCACCACGCGGCTAAAATGGATTCCCGCGTGCACTAGATAGTCCCAGGGGAGTTGGGCAGTAGACGCGCACCTCCTGCCATGTCACGGCAGCCGTAGTGGCACGCCTGCGAGTGAGAGGCTGTGCACTACGAGGCACATGTGCTAAAGAAGGCGGTGAGCCTTGCACTCACGCCTGCCACTTCCACGAAACGCATGACAACGCCACCAAAATGAAATCCTAGGTGCACTAGACCCAGGAAAACCTCGGCAATAGACGCGCAACTCCGGCAAAGCACGGGCGACGGAGTGGCATGCGTGAGAGTGAGAAGCTGTGCAAGGTGTAAGGGCTGAGCCTTGTACTCACGCCTGCCACTTCCACGAAACTCATCACCAGGCGGCCAAAACGGATTCCCGGGTGCAGTAGATAGTCCCAAGGGAGTCGGAGAGTAGTCGGGCACCTCCTGCCAAATCACGGCAGCCGTAGTGGCACGCCTGCGAGTGAGAGGCTGTGCACTGTGAGGCACATGTGCTAAAGAAGGCGGTGAGTCTTGTACTCACGCCTGCTACTTCCACGAAACACATCACCACGCGGCCAAAACGGATTGCCGGGTGCACTAGATAGTCCCAGGGGAGTTGGAGAGTAGGCGCGCACCTCCTGCCAAATCACGGGAGCCGTGGTGGCACGCCTGCCAGTGAGAGGCTGTGCACTGTGAGGCACATGTGCTAAAGAAGGCGGTGAGTCTTCTACTCACGCCTGCCACTTCCACGAAACACATCACCACGCGGCTAAAATGGATTCCCGCGTGCACTAGATACTCCCAGGGGAGTTGGGGGGTAGGCGCGCACCTCCTGCAAGTCACGGCAGCCCTGGTGGCACGCCTCCGAGTGAGAGGCTGTGCACTATGAGGCACATGTGCTAAAGAAGGCGGTGAGCCTTGTACTCACGCCTGCCACTTCCACGAAACGCATGACAACGCCTCCAAAATGAAATCCCAGGTGCACTAGACCCAGGGGAACCTCGGCAATAGATGCGCAACTCCGGGATATGACGGGCGACGGAGTGGCATGCGTGAGAGTGGGAGGCTGTGCAAGAGGAAGGGGTGAGCCTTGTACTCACGCCTGCCACTTCCACGAAACACATCACCACGCGGCTAAAATGGATTCCCGCGTGCACTAGATAGTCCCAGGGGAGTTGGGCAGTAGACGCGCACCTCCTGCCATGTCACGGCAGCCGTAGTGGCACGCCTGCGAGTGAGAGGCTGTGCACTACGAGGCACATGTGCTAAAGAAGGCGGTGAGCCTTGCACTCACGCCTGCCACTTCCACGAAACGCATGACAACGCCACCAAAATGAAATCCCAGGTGCACTAGACCCAGGGGAACCTCGGCAATAGACGCGCAACTCCGGCAAAGCACGGGCGACGGAGTGGCATGCGTGAGAGTGAGAAGCTGTGCAAGGTGTAAGGGCTGAGCCTTGTACTCACGCCTGCCACTTCCACGAAACACATCACCAGGCGGCCAAAACGGATTCCCGGGTGCAGTAGATAGTCCCAAGGGAGTCGGAGAGTAGTCGGGCACCTCCTGCCCCATCGCGGCAGCCGTAGTGGCACGCCTGCGAGTGAGAGGCTGTGCACTGTGAGGCACATGTGCTAAAGAAGGCGGTGAGTCTTGTACTCACGCCTGCCACTTCCACGAAACACATCACCACGCGGCTAAAATGGATTCCCGCGTGCAGTAGATAGTCCCAGGGGAGTTGGGCAGTAGACGCGCACCTCCTGCCATGTCACGGCAGCCGTAGTGGCACGCCTGCGAGTGAGAGGCTGTGCACTACGAGGCACATGTGCTAAAGAAGGCGGTGAGCCTTGCACTCACGCCTGCCACTTCCACGAAACGCATGACAACGCCACCAAAATGAAATCCCAGGTGCACTAGACCCAGGGGAACCTCGGCAATAGACGCGCAACTCCGGCAAAGCACGGGCGACGGAGTGGCATGCGTGAGAGTGAGAAGCTGTGCAAGGTGTAAGGGCTGAGCCTTGTACTCACGCCTGCCACTTCCACGAAACTCATCACCAGGCGGCCAAAACGGATTCCCGGGTGCAGTAGATAGTCCCAAGGGAGTCGGAGAGTAGTCGGGCACCTCCTGCCCCATCGCGGCAGCCGTAGTGGCACGCCTGCGAGTGAGAGGCTGTGCACTGTGAGGCACATGTGCTAAAGAAGGCGGTGAGCCTTGTACTCACGCCTGCCACTTCCACGAAACACATCACCACGCGGCTAAAATGGATTCCCGCGTGCACTAGATAGTCCCAGGGGAGTTGGGCAGTAGACGCGCACCTCCTGCCATGTCACGGCAGCCGTAGTGGCACGCCTGCGAGTGAGAGGCTGTGCACTACGAGGCACATGTGCTAAAGAAGGCGGTGAGCCTTGCACTCACGCCTGCCACTTCCACGAAACGCATGACAACGCCACCAAAATGAAATCCCAGGTGCACTAGACCCAGGGGAACCTCGGCAATAGACGCGCAACTCCGGCAAAGCACGGGCGACGGAGTGGCATGCGTGAGAGTGAGAAGCTGTGCAAGGTGTAAGGGCTGAGCCTTGTACTCACGCCTGCCACTTCCACGAAACTCATCACCAGGCGGCCAAAACGGATTCCCGGGTGCAGTAGATAGTCCCAAGGGAGTCGGAGAGTAGTCGGGCACCTCCTGCCCCATCGCGGCAGCCGTAGTGGCACGCCTGCGAGTGAGAGGCTGTGCACTGTGAGGCACATGTGCTAAAGAAGGCGGTGAGTCTTGTACTCACGCCTGCCACTTCCACGAAACACATCACCACGCGGCTAAAATGGATTCCCGCGTGCACTAGATAGTCCCAGGGGAGTTGGGCAGTAGACGCGCACCTCCTGCCATGTCACGGCAGCCGTAGTGGCACGCCTGCGAGTGAGAGGCTGTGCACTACGAGGCACATGTGCTAAAGAAGGCGGTGAGCCTTGCACTCACGCCTGCCACTTCCACGAAACGCATGACAACGCCACCAAAATGAAATCCCAGGTGCACTAGACCCAGGGGAACCTCGGCAATAGACGCGCAACTCCGGCAAAGCACGGGCGACGGAGTGGCATGCGTGAGAGTGAGAAGCTGTGCAAGGTGTAAGGGCTGAGCCTTGTACTCACGCCTGCCACTTCCACGAAACACATCACCAGGCGGCCAAAACGGATTCCCGGGTGCAGTAGATAGTCCCAAGGGAGTCGGAGAGTAGTCGGGCACCTCCTGCCCCATCGCGGCAGCCGTAGTGGCACGCCTGCGAGTGAGAGGCTGTGCACTGTGAGGCACATGTGCTAAAGAAGGCGGTGAGTCTTGTACTCACGCCTGCCACTTCCACGAAACACATCACCACGCGGCTAAAATGGATTCCCGCGTGCAGTAGATAGTCCCAGGGGAGTTGGGCAGTAGACGCGCACCTCCTGCCATGTCACGGCAGCCGTAGTGGCACGCCTGCGAGTGAGAGGCTGTGCACTACGAGGCACATGTGCTAAAGAAGGCGGTGAGCCTTGCACTCACGCCTGCCACTTCCACGAAACGCATGACAACGCCACCAAAATGAAATCCCAGGTGCACTAGACCCAGGGGAACCTCGGCAATAGACGCGCAACTCCGGCAAAGCACGGGCAACGGAGTGGCATGCGTGAGAGTGAGAAGCTGTGCAAGGTGTAAGGGCTGAGCCTTGTACTCACGCCTGCCACTTCCACGAAACTCATCACCAGGCGGCCAAAACGGATTCCCGGGTGCAGTAGATAGTCCCAAGGGAGTCGGAGAGTAGTCGGGCACCTCCTGCCCCATCGCGGCAGCCGTAGTGGCACGCCTGCGAGTGAGAGGCTGTGCACTGTGAGGCACATGTGCTAAAGAAGGCGGTGAGTCTTTTAGTCACGCCTGCCACTTCCACGAAACACATCACCACGCGGCTAAAATGGATTCCCGCGTGCACTAGATAGTCCCAGGGGAGTTGGGCAGTAGACGCGCACCTCCTGCCATGTCACGGCAGCCGTAGTGGCACGCCTGCGAGTGAGAGGCTGTGCACTACGAGGCACATGTGCTAAAGAAGGCGGTGAGCCTTGCACTCACGCCTGCCACTTCCACGAAACGCATGACAACGCCACCAAAATGAAATCCTAGGTGCACTAGACCCAGGAAAACCTCGGCAATAGACGCGCAACTCCGGCAAAGCACGGGCGACGGAGTGGCATGCGTGAGAGTGAGAAGCTGTGCAAGGTGTAAGGGCTGAGCCTTGTACTCACGCCTGCCACTTCCACGAAACTCATCACCAGGCGGCCAAAACGGATTCCCGGGTGCAGTAGATAGTCCCAAGGGAGTCGGAGAGTAGTCGGGCACCTCCTGCCAAATCACGGCAGCCGTAGTGGCACGCCTGCGAGTGAGAGGCTGTGCACTGTGAGGCACATGTGCTAAAGAAGGCGGTGAGTCTTGTACTCACGCCTGCTACTTCCACGAAACACATCACCACGCGGCCAAAACGGATTGCCGGGTGCACTAGATAGTCCCAGGGGAGTTGGAGAGTAGGCGCGCACCTCCTGCCAAATCACGGGAGCCGTGGTGGCACGCCTGCCAGTGAGAGGCTGTGCACTGTGAGGCACATGTGCTAAAGAAGGCGGTGAGTCTTCTACTCACGCCTGCCACTTCCACGAAACACATCACCACGCGGTTAAAATGGATTCCCGCGTGCACTAGATACTCCCAGGGGAGTTGGGGGGTAGGCGCGCACCTCCTGCAAGTCACGGCAGCCCTGGTGGCACGCCTCCGAGTGAGAGGCTGTGCACTATGAGGCACATGTGCTAAAGAAGGCGGTGAGCCTTGTACTCACGCCTGCCACTTCCACGAAACGCATGACAACGCCTCCAAAATGAAATCCCAGGTGCACTAGACCCAGGGGAACCTCGGCAATAGATGCGCAACTCCGGGATATGACGGGCGACGGAGTGGCATGCGTGAGAGTGGGAGGCTGTGCAAGAGGAAGGGGTGAGCCTTGTACTCACGCCTGCCACTTCCACGAAACACATCACCACGCGGCTAAAATGGATTCCCGCGTGCACTAGATAGTCCCAGGGGAGTTGGGCAGTAGACGCGCACCTCCTGCCATGTCACGGCAGCCGTAGTGGCACGCCTGCGAGTGAGAGGCTGTGCACTACGAGGCACATGTGCTAAAGAAGGCGGTGAGCCTTGCACTCACGCCTGCCACTTCCACGAAACGCATGACAACGCCACCAAAATGAAATCCCAGGTGCACTAGACCCAGGGGAACCTCGGCAATAGACGCGCAACTCCGGCAAAGCACGGGCGACGGAGTGGCATGCGTGAGAGTGAGAAGCTGTGCAAGGTGTAAGGGCTGAGCCTTGTACTCACGCCTGCCACTTCCACGAAACACATCACCAGGCGGCCAAAACGGATTCCCGGGTGCAGTAGATAGTCCCAAGGGAGTCGGAGAGTAGTCGGGCACCTCCTGCCCCATCGCGGCAGCCGTAGTGGCACGCCTGCGAGTGAGAGGCTGTGCACTGTGAGGCACATGTGCTAAAGAAGGCGGTGAGTCTTGTACTCACGCCTGCCACTTCCACGAAACACATCACCACGCGGCTAAAATGGATTCCCGCGTGCAGTAGATAGTCCCAGGGGAGTTGGGCAGTAGACGCGCACCTCCTGCCATGTCACGGCAGCCGTAGTGGCACGCCTGCGAGTGAGAGGCTGTGCACTACGAGGCACATGTGCTAAAGAAGGCGGTGAGCCTTGCACTCACGCCTGCCACTTCCACGAAACGCATGACAACGCCACCAAAATGAAATCCCAGGTGCACTAGACCCAGGGGAACCTCGGCAATAGACGCGCAACTCCGGCAAAGCACGGGCGACGGAGTGGCATGCGTGAGAGTGAGAAGCTGTGCAAGGTGTAAGGGCTGAGCCTTGTACTCACGCCTGCCACTTCCACGAAACACATCACCAGGCGGCCAAAACGGATTCCCGGGTGCAGTAGATAGTCCCAAGGGAGTCGGAGAGTAGTCGGGCACCTCCTGCCCCATCGCGGCAGCCGTAGTGGCACGCCTGCGAGTGAGAGGCTGTGCACTGTGAGGCACATGTGCTAAAGAAGGCGGTGAGTCTTGTACTCACGCCTGCCACTTCCACGAAACACATCACCACGCGGCTAAAATGGATTCCCGCGTGCACTAGATAGTCCCAGGGGAGTTGGGCAGTAGACGCGCACCTCCTGCCATGTCACGGCAGCCGTAGTGGCACGCCTGCGAGTGAGAGGCTGTGCACTACGAGGCACATGTGCTAAAGAAGGCGGTGAGCCTTGCACTCACGCCTGCCACTTCCACGAAACGCATGACAACGCCACCAAAATGAAATCCCAGGTGCACTAGACCCAGGGGAACCTCGGCAATAGACGCGCAACTCCGGCAAAGCACGGGCGACGGAGTGGCATGCGTGAGAGTGAGAAGCTGTGCAAGGTGTAAGGGCTGAGCCTTGTACTCACGCCTGCCACTTCCACGAAACACATCACCAGGCGGCCAAAACGGATTCCCGGGTGCAGTAGATAGTCCCAAGGGAGTCGGAGAGTAGTCGGGCACCTCCTGCCCCATCGCGGCAGCCGTAGTGGCACGCCTGCGAGTGAGAGGCTGTGCACTGTGAGGCACATGTGCTAAAGAAGGCGGTGAGTCTTGTACTCACGCCTGCCACTTCCACGAAACACATCACCACGCGGCTAAAATGGATTCCCGCGTGCAGTAGATAGTCCCAGGGGAGTTGGGCAGTAGACGCGCACCTCCTGCCATGTCACGGCAGCCGTAGTGGCACGCCTGCGAGTGAGAGGCTGTGCACTACGAGGCACATGTGCTAAAGAAGGCGGTGAGCCTTGCACTCACGCCTGCCACTTCCACGAAACGCATGACAACGCCACCAAAATGAAATCCCAGGTGCACTAGACCCAGGGGAACCTCGGCAATAGACGCGCAACTCCGGCAAAGCACGGGCGACGGAGTGGCATGCGTGAGAGTGAGAAGCTGTGCAAGGTGTAAGGGCTGAGCCTTGTACTCACGCCTGCCACTTCCACGAAACTCATCACCAGGCGGCCAAAACGGATTCCCGGGTGCAGTAGATAGTCCTAAGGGAGTCGGAGAGTAGTCGGGCACCTCCTGCCCCATCGCGGCAGCCGTAGTGGCACGCCTGCGAGTGAGAGGCTGTGCACTGTGAGGCACATGTGCTAAAGAAGGCGGTGAGCCTTGTACTCACGCCTGCCACTTCCACGAAACACATCACCACGCGGCTAAAATGGATTCCCGCGTGCACTAGATAGTCCCAGGGGAGTTGGGCAGTAGACGCGCACCTCCTGCCATGTCACGGCAGCCGTAGTGGCACGCCTGCGAGTGAGAGGCTGTGCACTACGAGGCACATGTGCTAAAGAAGGCGGTGAGCCTTGCACTCACGCCTGCCACTTCCACGAAACGCATGACAACGCCACCAAAATGAAATCCCAGGTGCACTAGACCCAGGGGAACCTCGGCAATAGACGCGCAACTCCGGCAAAGCACGGGCGACGGAGTGGCATGCGTGAGAGTGAGAAGCTGTGCAAGGTGTAAGGGCTGAGCCTTGTACTCACGCCTGCCACTTCCACGAAACTCATCACCAGGCGGCCAAAACGGATTCCCGGGTGCAGTAGATAGTCCCAAGGGAGTCGGAGAGTAGTCGGGCACCTCCTGCCCCATCGCGGCAGCCGTAGTGGCACGCCTGCGAGTGAGAGGCTGTGCACTGTGAGGCACATGTGCTAAAGAAGGCGGTGAGTCTTGTACTCACGCCTGCCACTTCCACGAAACACATCACCACGCGGCTAAAATGGATTCCCGCGTGCACTAGATAGTCCCAGGGGAGTTGGGCAGTAGACGCGCACCTCCTGCCATGTCACGGCAGCCGTAGTGGCACGCCTGCGAGTGAGAGGCTGTGCACTACGAGGCACATGTGCTAAAGAAGGCGGTGAGCCTTGCACTCACGCCTGCCACTTCCACGAAACGCATGACAACGCCACCAAAATGAAATCCCAGGTGCACTAGACCCAGGGGAACCTCGGCAATAGACGCGCAACTCCGGCAAAGCACGGGCGACGGAGTGGCATGCGTGAGAGTGAGAAGCTGTGCAAGGTGTAAGGGCTGAGCCTTGTACTCACGCCTGCCACTTCCACGAAACACATCACCAGGCGGCCAAAACGGATTCCCGGGTGCAGTAGATAGTCCCAAGGGAGTCGGAGAGTAGTCGGGCACCTCCTGCCCCATCGCGGCAGCCGTAGTGGCACGCCTGCGAGTGAGAGGCTGTGCACTGTGAGGCACATGTGCTAAAGAAGGCGGTGAGTCTTGTACTCACGCCTGCCACTTCCACGAAACACATCACCACGCGGCTAAAATGGATTCCCGCGTGCAGTAGATAGTCCCAGGGGAGTTGGGCAGTAGACGCGCACCTCCTGCCATGTCACGGCAGCCGTAGTGGCACGCCTGCGAGTGAGAGGCTGTGCACTACGAGGCACATGTGCTAAAGAAGGCGGTGAGCCTTGCACTCACGCCTGCCACTTCCACGAAACGCATGACAACGCCACCAAAATGAAATCCCAGGTGCACTAGACCCAGGGGAACCTCGGCAATAGACGCGCAACTCCGGCAAAGCACGGGCAACGGAGTGGCATGCGTGAGAGTGAGAAGCTGTGCAAGGTGTAAGGGCTGAGCCTTGTACTCACGCCTGCCACTTCCACGAAACTCATCACCAGGCGGCCAAAACGGATTCCCGGGTGCAGTAGATAGTCCCAAGGGAGTCGGAGAGTAGTCGGGCACCTCCTGCCCCATCGCGGCAGCCGTAGTGGCACGCCTGCGAGTGAGAGGCTGTGCACTGTGAGGCACATGTGCTAAAGAAGGCGGTGAGTCTTTTAGTCACGCCTGCCACTTCCACGAAACACATCACCACGCGGCTAAAATGGATTCCCGCGTGCACTAGATAGTCCCAGGGGAGTTGGGCAGTAGACGCGCACCTCCTGCCATGTCACGGCAGCCGTAGTGGCACGCCTGCGAGTGAGAGGCTGTGCACTACGAGGCACATGTGCTAAAGAAGGCGGTGAGCCTTGCACTCACGCCTGCCACTTCCACGAAACGCATGACAACGCCACCAAAATGAAATCCTAGGTGCACTAGACCCAGGAAAACCTCGGCAATAGACGCGCAACTCCGGCAAAGCACGGGCGACGGAGTGGCATGCGTGAGAGTGAGAAGCTGTGCAAGGTGTAAGGGCTGAGCCTTGTACTCACGCCTGCCACTTCCACGAAACTCATCACCAGGCGGCCAAAACGGATTCCCGGGTGCAGTAGATAGTCCCAAGGGAGTCGGAGAGTAGTCGGGCACCTCCTGCCAAATCACGGCAGCCGTAGTGGCACGCCTGCGAGTGAGAGGCTGTGCACTGTGAGGCACATGTGCTAAAGAAGGCGGTGAGTCTTGTACTCACGCCTGCTACTTCCACGAAACACATCACCACGCGGCCAAAACGGATTGCCGGGTGCACTAGATAGTCCCAGGGGAGTTGGAGAGTAGGCGCGCACCTCCTGCCAAATCACGGGAGCCGTGGTGGCACGCCTGCCAGTGAGAGGCTGTGCACTGTGAGGCACATGTGCTAAAGAAGGCGGTGAGTCTTCTACTCACGCCTGCCACTTCCACGAAACACATCACCACGCGGCTAAAATGGATTCCCGCGTGCACTAGATACTCCCAGGGGAGTTGGGGGGTAGGCGCGCACCTCCTGCAAGTCACGGCAGCCCTGGTGGCACGCCTCCGAGTGAGAGGCTGTGCACTATGAGGCACATGTGCTAAAGAAGGCGGTGAGCCTTGTACTCACGCCTGCCACTTCCACGAAACGCATGACAACGCCTCCAAAATGAAATCCCAGGTGCACTAGACCCAGGGGAACCTCGGCAATAGATGCGCAACTCCGGGATATGACGGGCGACGGAGTGGCATGCGTGAGAGTGGGAGGCTGTGCAAGAGGAAGGGGTGAGCCTTGTACTCACGCCTGCCACTTCCACGAAACACATCACCACGCGGCTAAAATGGATTCCCGCGTGCACTAGATAGTCCCAGGGGAGTTGGGCAGTAGACGCGCACCTCCTGCCATGTCACGGCAGCCGTAGTGGCACGCCTGCGAGTGAGAGGCTGTGCACTACGAGGCACATGTGCTAAAGAAGGCGGTGAGCCTTGCACTCACGCCTGCCACTTCCACGAAACGCATGACAACGCCACCAAAATGAAATCCCAGGTGCACTAGACCCAGGGGAACCTCGGCAATAGACGCGCAACTCCGGCAAAGCACGGGCGACGGAGTGGCATGCGTGAGAGTGAGAAGCTGTGCAAGGTGTAAGGGCTGAGCCTTGTACTCACGCCTGCCACTTCCACGAAACACATCACCAGGCGGCCAAAACGGATTCCCGGGTGCAGTAGATAGTCCCAAGGGAGTCGGAGAGTAGTCGGGCACCTCCTGCCCCATCGCGGCAGCCGTAGTGGCACGCCTGCGAGTGAGAGGCTGTGCACTGTGAGGCACATGTGCTAAAGAAGGCGGTGAGTCTTGTACTCACGCCTGCCACTTCCACGAAACACATCACCACGCGGCTAAAATGGATTCCCGCGTGCACTAGATAGTCCCAGGGGAGTTGGGCAGTAGACGCGCACCTCCTGCCATGTCACGGCAGCCGTAGTGGCACGCCTGCGAGTGAGAGGCTGTGCACTACGAGGCACATGTGCTAAAGAAGGCGGTGAGCCTTGCACTCACGCCTGCCACTTCCACGAAACGCATGACAACGCCACCAAAATGAAATCCCAGGTGCACTAGACCCAGGGGAACCTCGGCAATAGACGCGCAACTCCGGCAAAGCACGGGCGACGGAGTGGCATGCGTGAGAGTGAGAAGCTGTGCAAGGTGTAAGGGCTGAGCCTTGTACTCACGCCTGCCACTTCCACGAAACACATCACCAGGCGGCCAAAACGGATTCCCGGGTGCAGTAGATAGTCCCAAGGGAGTCGGAGAGTAGTCGGGCACCTCCTGCCCCATCGCGGCAGCCGTAGTGGCACGCCTGCGAGTGAGAGGCTGTGCACTGTGAGGCACATGTGCTAAAGAAGGCGGTGAGTCTTGTACTCACGCCTGCCACTTCCACGAAACACATCACCACGCGGCTAAAATGGATTCCCGCGTGCAGTAGATAGTCCCAGGGGAGTTGGGCAGTAGACGCGCACCTCCTGCCATGTCACGGCAGCCGTAGTGGCACGCCTGCGAGTGAGAGGCTGTGCACTACGAGGCACATGTGCTAAAGAAGGCGGTGAGCCTTGCACTCACGCCTGCCACTTCCACGAAACGCATGACAACGCCACCAAAATGAAATCCCAGGTGCACTAGACCCAGGGGAACCTCGGCAATAGACGCGCAACTCCGGCAAAGCACGGGCGACGGAGTGGCATGCGTGAGAGTGAGAAGCTGTGCAAGGTGTAAGGGCTGAGCCTTGTACTCACGCCTGCCACTTCCACGAAACTCATCACCAGGCGGCCAAAACGGATTCCCGGGTGCAGTAGATAGTCCCAAGGGAGTCGGAGAGTAGTCGGGCACCTCCTGCCCCATCGCGGCAGCCGTAGTGGCACGCCTGCGAGTGAGAGGCTGTGCACTGTGAGGCACATGTGCTAAAGAAGGCGGTGAGCCTTGTACTCACGCCTGCCACTTCCACGAAACACATCACCACGCGGCTAAAATGGATTCCCGCGTGCACTAGATAGTCCCAGGGGAGTTGGGCAGTAGACGCGCACCTCCTGCCATGTCACGGCAGCCGTAGTGGCACGCCTGCGAGTGAGAGGCTGTGCACTACGAGGCACATGTGCTAAAGAAGGCGGTGAGCCTTGCACTCACGCCTGCCACTTCCACGAAACGCATGACAACGCCACCAAAATGAAATCCCAGGTGCACTAGACCCAGGGGAACCTCGGCAATAGACGCGCAACTCCGGCAAAGCACGGGCGACGGAGTGGCATGCGTGAGAGTGAGAAGCTGTGCAAGGTGTAAGGGCTGAGCCTTGTACTCACGCCTGCCACTTCCACGAAACTCATCACCAGGCGGCCAAAACGGATTCCCGGGTGCAGTAGATAGTCCCAAGGGAGTCGGAGAGTAGTCGGGCACCTCCTGCCCCATCGCGGCAGCCGTAGTGGCACGCCTGCGAGTGAGAGGCTGTGCACTGTGAGGCACATGTGCTAAAGAAGGCGGTGAGTCTTGTACTCACGCCTGCCACTTCCACGAAACACATCACCACGCGGCTAAAATGGATTCCCGCGTGCACTAGATAGTCCCAGGGGAGTTGGGCAGTAGACGCGCACCTCCTGCCATGTCACGGCAGCCGTAGTGGCACGCCTGCGAGTGAGAGGCTGTGCACTACGAGGCACATGTGCTAAAGAAGGCGGTGAGCCTTGCACTCACGCCTGCCACTTCCACGAAACGCATGACAACGCCACCAAAATGAAATCCCAGGTGCACTAGACCCAGGGGAACCTCGGCAATAGACGCGCAACTCCGGCAAAGCACGGGCGACGGAGTGGCATGCGTGAGAGTGAGAAGCTGTGCAAGGTGTAAGGGCTGAGCCTTGTACTCACGCCTGCCACTTCCACGAAACACATCACCAGGCGGCCAAAACGGATTCCCGGGTGCAGTAGATAGTCCCAAGGGAGTCGGAGAGTAGTCGGGCACCTCCTGCCCCATCGCGGCAGCCGTAGTGGCACGCCTGCGAGTGAGAGGCTGTGCACTGTGAGGCACATGTGCTAAAGAAGGCGGTGAGTCTTGTACTCACGCCTGCCACTTCCACGAAACACATCACCACGCGGCTAAAATGGATTCCCGCGTGCAGTAGATAGTCCCAGGGGAGTTGGGCAGTAGACGCGCACCTCCTGCCATGTCACGGCAGCCGTAGTGGCACGCCTGCGAGTGAGAGGCTGTGCACTACGAGGCACATGTGCTAAAGAAGGCGGTGAGCCTTGCACTCACGCCTGCCACTTCCACGAAACGCATGACAACGCCACCAAAATGAAATCCCAGGTGCACTAGACCCAGGGGAACCTCGGCAATAGACGCGCAACTCCGGCAAAGCACGGGCAACGGAGTGGCATGCGTGAGAGTGAGAAGCTGTGCAAGGTGTAAGGGCTGAGCCTTGTACTCACGCCTGCCACTTCCACGAAACTCATCACCAGGCGGCCAAAACGGATTCCCGGGTGCAGTAGATAGTCCCAAGGGAGTCGGAGAGTAGTCGGGCACCTCCTGCCCCATCGCGGCAGCCGTAGTGGCACGCCTGCGAGTGAGAGGCTGTGCACTGTGAGGCACATGTGCTAAAGAAGGCGGTGAGTCTTTTAGTCACGCCTGCCACTTCCACGAAACACATCACCACGCGGCTAAAATGGATTCCCGCGTGCACTAGATAGTCCCAGGGGAGTTGGGCAGTAGACGCGCACCTCCTGCCATGTCACGGCAGCCGTAGTGGCACGCCTGCGAGTGAGAGGCTGTGCACTACGAGGCACATGTGCTAAAGAAGGCGGTGAGCCTTGCACTCACGCCTGCCACTTCCACGAAACGCATGACAACGCCACCAAAATGAAATCCTAGGTGCACTAGACCCAGGAAAACCTCGGCAATAGACGCGCAACTCCGGCAAAGCACGGGCGACGGAGTGGCATGCGTGAGAGTGAGAAGCTGTGCAAGGTGTAAGGGCTGAGCCTTGTACTCACGCCTGCCACTTCCACGAAACTCATCACCAGGCGGCCAAAACGGATTCCCGGGTGCAGTAGATAGTCCCAAGGGAGTCGGAGAGTAGTCGGGCACCTCCTGCCAAATCACGGCAGCCGTAGTGGCACGCCTGCGAGTGAGAGGCTGTGCACTGTGAGGCACATGTGCTAAAGAAGGCGGTGAGTCTTGTACTCACGCCTGCTACTTCCACGAAACACATCACCACGCGGCCAAAACGGATTGCCGGGTGCACTAGATAGTCCCAGGGGAGTTGGAGAGTAGGCGCGCACCTCCTGCCAAATCACGGGAGCCGTGGTGGCACGCCTGCCAGTGAGAGGCTGTGCACTGTGAGGCACATGTGCTAAAGAAGGCGGTGAGTCTTCTACTCACGCCTGCCACTTCCACGAAACACATCACCACGCGGCTAAAATGGATTCCCGCGTGCACTAGATACTCCCAGGGGAGTTGGGGGGTAGGCGCGCACCTCCTGCAAGTCACGGCAGCCCTGGTGGCACGCCTCCGAGTGAGAGGCTGTGCACTATGAGGCACATGTGCTAAAGAAGGCGGTGAGCCTTGTACTCACGCCTGCCACTTCCACGAAACGCATGACAACGCCTCCAAAATGAAATCCCAGGTGCACTAGACCCAGGGGAACCTCGGCAATAGATGCGCAACTCCGGGATATGACGGGCGACGGAGTGGCATGCGTGAGAGTGGGAGGCTGTGCAAGAGGAAGGGGTGAGCCTTGTACTCACGCCTGCCACTTCCACGAAACACATCACCACGCGGCTAAAATGGATTCCCGCGTGCACTAGATAGTCCCAGGGGAGTTGGGCAGTAGACGCGCACCTCCTGCCATGTCACGGCAGCCGTAGTGGCACGCCTGCGAGTGAGAGGCTGTGCACTACGAGGCACATGTGCTAAAGAAGGCGGTGAGCCTTGCACTCACGCCTGCCACTTCCACGAAACGCATGACAACGCCACCAAAATGAAATCCCAGGTGCACTAGACCCAGGGGAACCTCGGCAATAGACGCGCAACTCCGGCAAAGCACGGGCGACGGAGTGGCATGCGTGAGAGTGAGAAGCTGTGCAAGGTGTAAGGGCTGAGCCTTGTACTCACGCCTGCCACTTCCACGAAACACATCACCAGGCGGCCAAAACGGATTCCCGGGTGCAGTAGATAGTCCCAAGGGAGTCGGAGAGTAGTCGGGCACCTCCTGCCCCATCGCGGCAGCCGTAGTGGCACGCCTGCGAGTGAGAGGCTGTGCACTGTGAGGCACATGTGCTAAAGAAGGCGGTGAGTCTTGTACTCACGCCTGCCACTTCCACGAAACACATCACCACGCGGCTAAAATGGATTCCCGCGTGCACTAGATAGTCCCAGGGGAGTTGGGCAGTAGACGCGCACCTCCTGCCATGTCACGGCAGCCGTAGTGGCACGCCTGCGAGTGAGAGGCTGTGCACTACGAGGCACATGTGCTAAAGAAGGCGGTGAGCCTTGCACTCACGCCTGCCACTTCCACGAAACGCATGACAACGCCACCAAAATGAAATCCCAGGTGCACTAGACCCAGGGGAACCTCGGCAATAGACGCGCAACTCCGGCAAAGCACGGGCGACGGAGTGGCATGCGTGAGAGTGAGAAGCTGTGCAAGGTGTAAGGGCTGAGCCTTGTACTCACGCCTGCCACTTCCACGAAACACATCACCAGGCGGCCAAAACGGATTCCCGGGTGCAGTAGATAGTCCCAAGGGAGTCGGAGAGTAGTCGGGCACCTCCTGCCCCATCGCGGCAGCCGTAGTGGCACGCCTGCGAGTGAGAGGCTGTGCACTGTGAGGCACATGTGCTAAAGAAGGCGGTGAGTCTTGTACTCACGCCTGCCACTTCCACGAAACACATCACCACGCGGCTAAAATGGATTCCCGCGTGCACTAGATAGTCCCAGGGGAGTTGGGCAGTAGACGCGCACCTCCTGCCATGTCACGGCAGCCGTAGTGGCACGCCTGCGAGTGAGAGGCTGTGCACTACGAGGCACATGTGCTAAAGAAGGCGGTGAGCCTTGCACTCACGCCTGCCACTTCCACGAAACGCATGACAACGCCACCAAAATGAAATCCCAGGTGCACTAGACCCAGGGGAACCTCGGCAATAGACGCGCAACTCCGGCAAAGCACGGGCGACGGAGTGGCATGCGTGAGAGTGAGAAGCTGTGCAAGGTGTAAGGGCTGAGCCTTGTACTCACGCCTGCCACTTCCACGAAACTCATCACCAGGCGGCCAAAACGGATTCCCGGGTGCAGTAGATAGTCCCAAGGGAGTCGGAGAGTAGTCGGGCACCTCCTGCCCCATCGCGGCAGCCGTAGTGGCACGCCTGCGAGTGAGAGGCTGTGCACTGTGAGGCACATGTGCTAAAGAAGGCGGTGAGCCTTGTACTCACGCCTGCCACTTCCACGAAACACATCACCACGCGGCTAAAATGGATTCCCGCGTGCACTAGATAGTCCCAGGGGAGTTGGGCAGTAGACGCGCACCTCCTGCCATGTCACGGCAGCCGTAGTGGCACGCCTGCGAGTGAGAGGCTGTGCACTACGAGGCACATGTGCTAAAGAAGGCGGTGAGCCTTGCACTCACGCCTGCCACTTCCACGAAACGCATGACAACGCCACCAAAATGAAATCCCAGGTGCACTAGACCCAGGGGAACCTCGGCAATAGACGCGCAACTCCGGCAAAGCACGGGCGACGGAGTGGCATGCGTGAGAGTGAGAAGCTGTGCAAGGTGTAAGGGCTGAGCCTTGTACTCACGCCTGCCACTTCCACGAAACTCATCACCAGGCGGCCAAAACGGATTCCCGGGTGCAGTAGATAGTCCCAAGGGAGTCGGAGAGTAGTCGGGCACCTCCTGCCCCATCGCGGCAGCCGTAGTGGCACGCCTGCGAGTGAGAGGCTGTGCACTGTGAGGCACATGTGCTAAAGAAGGCGGTGAGTCTTGTACTCACGCCTGCCACTTCCACGAAACACATCACCACGCGGCTAAAATGGATTCCCGCGTGCACTAGATAGTCCCAGGGGAGTTGGGCAGTAGACGCGCACCTCCTGCCATGTCACGGCAGCCGTAGTGGCACGCCTGCGAGTGAGAGGCTGTGCACTACGAGGCACATGTGCTAAAGAAGGCGGTGAGCCTTGCACTCACGCCTGCCACTTCCACGAAACGCATGACAACGCCACCAAAATGAAATCCCAGGTGCACTAGACCCAGGGGAACCTCGGCAATAGACGCGCAACTCCGGCAAAGCACGGGCGACGGAGTGGCATGCGTGAGAGTGAGAAGCTGTGCAAGGTGTAAGGGCTGAGCCTTGTACTCACGCCTGCCACTTCCACGAAACACATCACCAGGCGGCCAAAACGGATTCCCGGGTGCAGTAGATAGTCCCAAGGGAGTCGGAGAGTAGTCGGGCACCTCCTGCCCCATCGCGGCAGCCGTAGTGGCACGCCTGCGAGTGAGAGGCTGTGCACTGTGAGGCACATGTGCTAAAGAAGGCGGTGAGTCTTGTACTCACGCCTGCCACTTCCACGAAACACATCACCACGCGGCTAAAATGGATTCCCGCGTGCAGTAGATAGTCCCAGGGGAGTTGGGCAGTAGACGCGCACCTCCTGCCATGTCACGGCAGCCGTAGTGGCACGCCTGCGAGTGAGAGGCTGTGCACTACGAGGCACATGTGCTAAAGAAGGCGGTGAGCCTTGCACTCACGCCTGCCACTTCCACGAAACGCATGACAACGCCACCAAAATGAAATCCCAGGTGCACTAGACCCAGGGGAACCTCGGCAATAGACGCGCAACTCCGGCAAAGCACGGGCGACGGAGTGGCATGCGTGAGAGTGAGAAGCTGTGCAAGGTGTAAGGGCTGAGCCTTGTACTCACGCCTGCCACTTCCACGAAACTCATCACCAGGCGGCCAAAACGGATTCCCGGGTGCAGTAGATAGTCCCAAGGGAGTCGGAGAGTAGTCGGGCACCTCCTGCCCCATCGCGGCAGCCGTAGTGGCACGCCTGCGAGTGAGAGGCTGTGCACTGTGAGGCACATGTGCTAAAGAAGGCGGTGAGTCTTGTACTCACGCCTGCCACTTCCACGAAACACATCACCACGCGGCTAAAATGGATTCCCGCGTGCAGTAGATAGTCCCAGGGGAGTTGGGCAGTAGACGCGCACCTCCTGCCATGTCACGGCAGCCGTAGTGGCACGCCTGCGAGTGAGAGGCTGTGCACTACGAGGCACATGTGCTAAAGAAGGCGGTGAGCCTTGCACTCACGCCTGCCACTTCCACGAAACGCATGACAACGCCACCAAAATGAAATCCCAGGTGCACTAGACCCAGGGGAACCTCGGCAATAGACGCGCAACTCCGGCAAAGCACGGGCGACGGAGTGGCATGCGTGAGAGTGAGAAGCTGTGCAAGGTGTAAGGGCTGAGCCTTGTACTCACGCCTGCCACTTCCACGAAACTCATCACCAGGCGGCCAAAACGGATTCCCGGGTGCAGTAGATAGTCCCAAGGGAGTCGGAGAGTAGTCGGGCACCTCCTGCCCCATCGCGGCAGCCGTAGTGGCACGCCTGCGAGTGAGAGGCTGTGCACTGTGAGGCACATGTGCTAAAGAAGGCGGTGAGCCTTGTACTCACGCCTGCCACTTCCACGAAACACATCACCACGCGGCTAAAATGGATTCCCGCGTGCACTAGATAGTCCCAGGGGAGTTGGGCAGTAGACGCGCACCTCCTGCCATGTCACGGCAGCCGTAGTGGCACGCCTGCGAGTGAGAGGCTGTGCACTACGAGGCACATGTGCTAAAGAAGGCGGTGAGCCTTGCACTCACGCCTGCCACTTCCACGAAACGCATGACAACGCCACCAAAATGAAATCCCAGGTGCACTAGACCCAGGGGAACCTCGGCAATAGACGCGCAACTCCGGCAAAGCACGGGCGACGGAGTGGCATGCGTGAGAGTGAGAAGCTGTGCAAGGTGTAAGGGCTGAGCCTTGTACTCACGCCTGCCACTTCCACGAAACTCATCACCAGGCGGCCAAAACGGATTCCCGGGTGCAGTAGATAGTCCCAAGGGAGTCGGAGAGTAGTCGGGCACCTCCTGCCCCATCGCGGCAGCCGTAGTGGCACGCCTGCGAGTGAGAGGCTGTGCACTGTGAGGCACATGTGCTAAAGAAGGCGGTGAGTCTTGTACTCACGCCTGCCACTTCCACGAAACACATCACCACGCGGCTAAAATGGATTCCCGCGTGCACTAGATAGTCCCAGGGGAGTTGGGCAGTAGACGCGCACCTCCTGCCATGTCACGGCAGCCGTAGTGGCACGCCTGCGAGTGAGAGGCTGTGCACTACGAGGCACATGTGCTAAAGAAGGCGGTGAGCCTTGCACTCACGCCTGCCACTTCCACGAAACGCATGACAACGCCACCAAAATGAAATCCCAGGTGCACTAGACCCAGGGGAACCTCGGCAATAGACGCGCAACTCCGGCAAAGCACGGGCGACGGAGTGGCATGCGTGAGAGTGAGAAGCTGTGCAAGGTGTAAGGGCTGAGCCTTGTACTCACGCCTGCCACTTCCACGAAACACATCACCAGGCGGCCAAAACGGATTCCCGGGTGCAGTAGATAGTCCCAAGGGAGTCGGAGAGTAGTCGGGCACCTCCTGCCCCATCGCGGCAGCCGTAGTGGCACGCCTGCGAGTGAGAGGCTGTGCACTGTGAGGCACATGTGCTAAAGAAGGCGGTGAGTCTTGTACTCACGCCTGCCACTTCCACGAAACACATCACCACGCGGCTAAAATGGATTCCCGCGTGCAGTAGATAGTCCCAGGGGAGTTGGGCAGTAGACGCGCACCTCCTGCCATGTCACGGCAGCCGTAGTGGCACGCCTGCGAGTGAGAGGCTGTGCACTACGAGGCACATGTGCTAAAGAAGGCGGTGAGCCTTGCACTCACGCCTGCCACTTCCACGAAACGCATGACAACGCCACCAAAATGAAATCCCAGGTGCACTAGACCCAGGGGAACCTCGGCAATAGACGCGCAACTCCGGCAAAGCACGGGCAACGGAGTGGCATGCGTGAGAGTGAGAAGCTGTGCAAGGTGTAAGGGCTGAGCCTTGTACTCACGCCTGCCACTTCCACGAAACTCATCACCAGGCGGCCAAAACGGATTCCCGGGTGCAGTAGATAGTCCCAAGGGAGTCGGAGAGTAGTCGGGCACCTCCTGCCCCATCGCGGCAGCCGTAGTGGCACGCCTGCGAGTGAGAGGCTGTGCACTGTGAGGCACATGTGCTAAAGAAGGCGGTGAGTCTTTTAGTCACGCCTGCCACTTCCACGAAACACATCACCACGCGGCTAAAATGGATTCCCGCGTGCACTAGATAGTCCCAGGGGAGTTGGGCAGTAGACGCGCACCTCCTGCCATGTCACGGCAGCCGTAGTGGCACGCCTGCGAGTGAGAGGCTGTGCACTACGAGGCACATGTGCTAAAGAAGGCGGTGAGCCTTGCACTCACGCCTGCCACTTCCACGAAACGCATGACAACGCCACCAAAATGAAATCCTAGGTGCACTAGACCCAGGAAAACCTCGGCAATAGACGCGCAACTCCGGCAAAGCACGGGCGACGGAGTGGCATGCGTGAGAGTGAGAAGCTGTGCAAGGTGTAAGGGCTGAGCCTTGTACTCACGCCTGCCACTTCCACGAAACTCATCACCAGGCGGCCAAAACGGATTCCCGGGTGCAGTAGATAGTCCCAAGGGAGTCGGAGAGTAGTCGGGCACCTCCTGCCAAATCACGGCAGCCGTAGTGGCACGCCTGCGAGTGAGAGGCTGTGCACTGTGAGGCACATGTGCTAAAGAAGGCGGTGAGTCTTGTACTCACGCCTGCTACTTCCACGAAACACATCACCACGCGGCCAAAACGGATTGCCGGGTGCACTAGATAGTCCCAGGGGAGTTGGAGAGTAGGCGCGCACCTCCTGCCAAATCACGGGAGCCGTGGTGGCACGCCTGCCAGTGAGAGGCTGTGCACTGTGAGGCACATGTGCTAAAGAAGGCGGTGAGTCTTCTACTCACGCCTGCCACTTCCACGAAACACATCACCACGCGGCTAAAATGGATTCCCGCGTGCACTAGATACTCCCAGGGGAGTTGGGGGGTAGGCGCGCACCTCCTGCAAGTCACGGCAGCCCTGGTGGCACGCCTCCGAGTGAGAGGCTGTGCACTATGAGGCACATGTGCTAAAGAAGGCGGTGAGCCTTGTACTCACGCCTGCCACTTCCACGAAACGCATGACAACGCCTCCAAAATGAAATCCCAGGTGCACTAGACCCAGGGGAACCTCGGCAATAGATGCGCAACTCCGGGATATGACGGGCGACGGAGTGGCATGCGTGAGAGTGGGAGGCTGTGCAAGAGGAAGGGGTGAGCCTTGTACTCACGCCTGCCACTTCCACGAAACACATCACCACGCGGCTAAAATGGATTCCCGCGTGCACTAGATAGTCCCAGGGGAGTTGGGCAGTAGACGCGCACCTCCTGCCATGTCACGGCAGCCGTAGTGGCACGCCTGCGAGTGAGAGGCTGTGCACTACGAGGCACATGTGCTAAAGAAGGCGGTGAGCCTTGCACTCACGCCTGCCACTTCCACGAAACGCATGACAACGCCACCAAAATGAAATCCCAGGTGCACTAGACCCAGGGGAACCTCGGCAATAGACGCGCAACTCCGGCAAAGCACGGGCGACGGAGTGGCATGCGTGAGAGTGAGAAGCTGTGCAAGGTGTAAGGGCTGAGCCTTGTACTCACGCCTGCCACTTCCACGAAACACATCACCAGGCGGCCAAAACGGATTCCCGGGTGCAGTAGATAGTCCCAAGGGAGTCGGAGAGTAGTCGGGCACCTCCTGCCCCATCGCGGCAGCCGTAGTGGCACGCCTGCGAGTGAGAGGCTGTGCACTGTGAGGCACATGTGCTAAAGAAGGCGGTGAGTCTTGTACTCACGCCTGCCACTTCCACGAAACACATCACCACGCGGCTAAAATGGATTCCCGCGTGCACTAGATAGTCCCAGGGGAGTTGGGCAGTAGACGCGCACCTCCTGCCATGTCACGGCAGCCGTAGTGGCACGCCTGCGAGTGAGAGGCTGTGCACTACGAGGCACATGTGCTAAAGAAGGCGGTGAGCCTTGCACTCACGCCTGCCACTTCCACGAAACGCATGACAACGCCACCAAAATGAAATCCCAGGTGCACTAGACCCAGGGGAACCTCGGCAATAGACGCGCAACTCCGGCAAAGCACGGGCGACGGAGTGGCATGCGTGAGAGTGAGAAGCTGTGCAAGGTGTAAGGGCTGAGCCTTGTACTCACGCCTGCCACTTCCACGAAACACATCACCAGGCGGCCAAAACGGATTCCCGGGTGCAGTAGATAGTCCCAAGGGAGTCGGAGAGTAGTCGGGCACCTCCTGCCCCATCGCGGCAGCCGTAGTGGCACGCCTGCGAGTGAGAGGCTGTGCACTGTGAGGCACATGTGCTAAAGAAGGCGGTGAGTCTTGTACTCACGCCTGCCACTTCCACGAAACACATCACCACGCGGCTAAAATGGATTCCCGCGTGCACTAGATAGTCCCAGGGGAGTTGGGCAGTAGACGCGCACCTCCTGCCATGTCACGGCAGCCGTAGTGGCACGCCTGCGAGTGAGAGGCTGTGCACTACGAGGCACATGTGCTAAAGAAGGCGGTGAGCCTTGCACTCACGCCTGCCACTTCCACGAAACGCATGACAACGCCACCAAAATGAAATCCCAGGTGCACTAGACCCAGGGGAACCTCGGCAATAGACGCGCAACTCCGGCAAAGCACGGGCGACGGAGTGGCATGCGTGAGAGTGAGAAGCTGTGCAAGGTGTAAGGGCTGAGCCTTGTACTCACGCCTGCCACTTCCACGAAACTCATCACCAGGCGGCCAAAACGGATTCCCGGGTGCAGTAGATAGTCCCAAGGGAGTCGGAGAGTAGTCGGGCACCTCCTGCCCCATCGCGGCAGCCGTAGTGGCACGCCTGCGAGTGAGAGGCTGTGCACTGTGAGGCACATGTGCTAAAGAAGGCGGTGAGCCTTGTACTCACGCCTGCCACTTCCACGAAACACATCACCACGCGGCTAAAATGGATTCCCGCGTGCACTAGATAGTCCCAGGGGAGTTGGGCAGTAGACGCGCACCTCCTGCCATGTCACGGCAGCCGTAGTGGCACGCCTGCGAGTGAGAGGCTGTGCACTACGAGGCACATGTGCTAAAGAAGGCGGTGAGCCTTGCACTCACGCCTGCCACTTCCACGAAACGCATGACAACGCCACCAAAATGAAATCCCAGGTGCACTAGACCCAGGGGAACCTCGGCAATAGACGCGCAACTCCGGCAAAGCACGGGCGACGGAGTGGCATGCGTGAGAGTGAGAAGCTGTGCAAGGTGTAAGGGCTGAGCCTTGTACTCACGCCTGCCACTTCCACGAAACTCATCACCAGGCGGCCAAAACGGATTCCCGGGTGCAGTAGATAGTCCCAAGGGAGTCGGAGAGTAGTCGGGCACCTCCTGCCCCATCGCGGCAGCCGTAGTGGCACGCCTGCGAGTGAGAGGCTGTGCACTGTGAGGCACATGTGCTAAAGAAGGCGGTGAGTCTTGTACTCACGCCTGCCACTTCCACGAAACACATCACCACGCGGCTAAAATGGATTCCCGCGTGCACTAGATAGTCCCAGGGGAGTTGGGCAGTAGACGCGCACCTCCTGCCATGTCACGGCAGCCGTAGTGGCACGCCTGCGAGTGAGAGGCTGTGCACTACGAGGCACATGTGCTAAAGAAGGCGGTGAGCCTTGCACTCACGCCTGCCACTTCCACGAAACGCATGACAACGCCACCAAAATGAAATCCCAGGTGCACTAGACCCAGGGGAACCTCGGCAATAGACGCGCAACTCCGGCAAAGCACGGGCGACGGAGTGGCATGCGTGAGAGTGAGAAGCTGTGCAAGGTGTAAGGGCTGAGCCTTGTACTCACGCCTGCCACTTCCACGAAACACATCACCAGGCGGCCAAAACGGATTCCCGGGTGCAGTAGATAGTCCCAAGGGAGTCGGAGAGTAGTCGGGCACCTCCTGCCCCATCGCGGCAGCCGTAGTGGCACGCCTGCGAGTGAGAGGCTGTGCACTGTGAGGCACATGTGCTAAAGAAGGCGGTGAGTCTTGTACTCACGCCTGCCACTTCCACGAAACACATCACCACGCGGCTAAAATGGATTCCCGCGTGCAGTAGATAGTCCCAGGGGAGTTGGGCAGTAGACGCGCACCTCCTGCCATGTCACGGCAGCCGTAGTGGCACGCCTGCGAGTGAGAGGCTGTGCACTACGAGGCACATGTGCTAAAGAAGGCGGTGAGCCTTGCACTCACGCCTGCCACTTCCACGAAACGCATGACAACGCCACCAAAATGAAATCCCAGGTGCACTAGACCCAGGGGAACCTCGGCAATAGACGCGCAACTCCGGCAAAGCACGGGCGACGGAGTGGCATGCGTGAGAGTGAGAAGCTGTGCAAGGTGTAAGGGCTGAGCCTTGTACTCACGCCTGCCACTTCCACGAAACTCATCACCAGGCGGCCAAAACGGATTCCCGGGTGCAGTAGATAGTCCCAAGGGAGTCGGAGAGTAGTCGGGCACCTCCTGCCCCATCGCGGCAGCCGTAGTGGCACGCCTGCGAGTGAGAGGCTGTGCACTGTGAGGCACATGTGCTAAAGAAGGCGGTGAGTCTTGTACTCACGCCTGCCACTTCCACGAAACACATCACCACGCGGCTAAAATGGATTCCCGCGTGCAGTAGATAGTCCCAGGGGAGTTGGGCAGTAGACGCGCACCTCCTGCCATGTCACGGCAGCCGTAGTGGCACGCCTGCGAGTGAGAGGCTGTGCACTACGAGGCACATGTGCTAAAGAAGGCGGTGAGCCTTGCACTCACGCCTGCCACTTCCACGAAACGCATGACAACGCCACCAAAATGAAATCCCAGGTGCACTAGACCCAGGGGAACCTCGGCAATAGACGCGCAACTCCGGCAAAGCACGGGCAACGGAGTGGCATGCGTGAGAGTGAGAAGCTGTGCAAGGTGTAAGGGCTGAGCCTTGTACTCACGCCTGCCACTTCCACGAAACTCATCACCAGGCGGCCAAAACGGATTCCCGGGTGCAGTAGATAGTCCCAAGGGAGTCGGAGAGTAGTCGGGCACCTCCTGCCCCATCGCGGCAGCCGTAGTGGCACGCCTGCGAGTGAGAGGCTGTGCACTGTGAGGCACATGTGCTAAAGAAGGCGGTGAGTCTTTTAGTCACGCCTGCCACTTCCACGAAACACATCACCACGCGGCTAAAATGGATTCCCGCGTGCACTAGATAGTCCCAGGGGAGTTGGGCAGTAGACGCGCACCTCCTGCCATGTCACGGCAGCCGTAGTGGCACGCCTGCGAGTGAGAGGCTGTGCACTACGAGGCACATGTGCTAAAGAAGGCGGTGAGCCTTGCACTCACGCCTGCCACTTCCACGAAACGCATGACAACGCCACCAAAATGAAATCCTAGGTGCACTAGACCCAGGAAAACCTCGGCAATAGACGCGCAACTCCGGCAAAGCACGGGCGACGGAGTGGCATGCGTGAGAGTGAGAAGCTGTGCAAGGTGTAAGGGCTGAGCCTTGTACTCACGCCTGCCACTTCCACGAAACTCATCACCAGGCGGCCAAAACGGATTCCCGGGTGCAGTAGATAGTCCCAAGGGAGTCGGAGAGTAGTCGGGCACCTCCTGCCAAATCACGGCAGCCGTAGTGGCACGCCTGCGAGTGAGAGGCTGTGCACTGTGAGGCACATGTGCTAAAGAAGGCGGTGAGTCTTGTACTCACGCCTGCTACTTCCACGAAACACATCACCACGCGGCCAAAACGGATTGCCGGGTGCACTAGATAGTCCCAGGGGAGTTGGAGAGTAGGCGCGCACCTCCTGCCAAATCACGGGAGCCGTGGTGGCACGCCTGCCAGTGAGAGGCTGTGCACTGTGAGGCACATGTGCTAAAGAAGGCGGTGAGTCTTCTACTCACGCCTGCCACTTCCACGAAACACATCACCACGCGGCTAAAATGGATTCCCGCGTGCACTAGATACTCCCAGGGGAGTTGGGGGGTAGGCGCGCACCTCCTGCAAGTCACGGCAGCCCTGGTGGCACGCCTCCGAGTGAGAGGCTGTGCACTATGAGGCACATGTGCTAAAGAAGGCGGTGAGCCTTGTACTCACGCCTGCCACTTCCACGAAACGCATGACAACGCCTCCAAAATGAAATCCCAGGTGCACTAGACCCAGGGGAACCTCGGCAATAGATGCGCAACTCCGGGATATGACGGGCGACGGAGTGGCATGCGTGAGAGTGGGAGGCTGTGCAAGAGGAAGGGGTGAGCCTTGTACTCACGCCTGCCACTTCCACGAAACACATCACCACGCGGCTAAAATGGATTCCCGCGTGCACTAGATAGTCCCAGGGGAGTTGGGCAGTAGACGCGCACCTCCTGCCATGTCACGGCAGCCGTAGTGGCACGCCTGCGAGTGAGAGGCTGTGCACTACGAGGCACATGTGCTAAAGAAGGCGGTGAGCCTTGCACTCACGCCTGCCACTTCCACGAAACGCATGACAACGCCACCAAAATGAAATCCCAGGTGCACTAGACCCAGGGGAACCTCGGCAATAGACGCGCAACTCCGGCAAAGCACGGGCGACGGAGTGGCATGCGTGAGAGTGAGAAGCTGTGCAAGGTGTAAGGGCTGAGCCTTGTACTCACGCCTGCCACTTCCACGAAACACATCACCAGGCGGCCAAAACGGATTCCCGGGTGCAGTAGATAGTCCCAAGGGAGTCGGAGAGTAGTCGGGCACCTCCTGCCCCATCGCGGCAGCCGTAGTGGCACGCCTGCGAGTGAGAGGCTGTGCACTGTGAGGCACATGTGCTAAAGAAGGCGGTGAGTCTTGTACTCACGCCTGCCACTTCCACGAAACACATCACCACGCGGCTAAAATGGATTCCCGCGTGCACTAGATAGTCCCAGGGGAGTTGGGCAGTAGACGCGCACCTCCTGCCATGTCACGGCAGCCGTAGTGGCACGCCTGCGAGTGAGAGGCTGTGCACTACGAGGCACATGTGCTAAAGAAGGCGGTGAGCCTTGCACTCACGCCTGCCACTTCCACGAAACGCATGACAACGCCACCAAAATGAAATCCCAGGTGCACTAGACCCAGGGGAACCTCGGCAATAGACGCGCAACTCCGGCAAAGCACGGGCGACGGAGTGGCATGCGTGAGAGTGAGAAGCTGTGCAAGGTGTAAGGGCTGAGCCTTGTACTCACGCCTGCCACTTCCACGAAACTCATCACCAGGCGGCCAAAACGGATTCCCGGGTGCAGTAGATAGTCCCAAGGGAGTCGGAGAGTAGTCGGGCACCTCCTGCCCCATCGCGGCAGCCGTAGTGGCACGCCTGCGAGTGAGAGGCTGTGCACTGTGAGGCACATGTGCTAAAGAAGGCGGTGAGCCTTGTACTCACGCCTGCCACTTCCACGAAACACATCACCACGCGGCTAAAATGGATTCCCGCGTGCACTAGATAGTCCCAGGGGAGTTGGGCAGTAGACGCGCACCTCCTGCCATGTCACGGCAGCCGTAGTGGCACGCCTGCGAGTGAGAGGCTGTGCACTACGAGGCACATGTGCTAAAGAAGGCGGTGAGCCTTGCACTCACGCCTGCCACTTCCACGAAACGCATGACAACGCCACCAAAATGAAATCCCAGGTGCACTAGACCCAGGGGAACCTCGGCAATAGACGCGCAACTCCGGCAAAGCACGGGCGACGGAGTGGCATGCGTGAGAGTGAGAAGCTGTGCAAGGTGTAAGGGCTGAGCCTTGTACTCACGCCTGCCACTTCCACGAAACTCATCACCAGGCGGCCAAAACGGATTCCCGGGTGCAGTAGATAGTCCCAAGGGAGTCGGAGAGTAGTCGGGCACCTCCTGCCCCATCGCGGCAGCCGTAGTGGCACGCCTGCGAGTGAGAGGCTGTGCACTGTGAGGCACATGTGCTAAAGAAGGCGGTGAGTCTTGTACTCACGCCTGCCACTTCCACGAAACACATCACCACGCGGCTAAAATGGATTCCCGCGTGCACTAGATAGTCCCAGGGGAGTTGGGCAGTAGACGCGCACCTCCTGCCATGTCACGGCAGCCGTAGTGGCACGCCTGCGAGTGAGAGGCTGTGCACTACGAGGCACATGTGCTAAAGAAGGCGGTGAGCCTTGCACTCACGCCTGCCACTTCCACGAAACGCATGACAACGCCACCAAAATGAAATCCCAGGTGCACTAGACCCAGGGGAACCTCGGCAATAGACGCGCAACTCCGGCAAAGCACGGGCGACGGAGTGGCATGCGTGAGAGTGAGAAGCTGTGCAAGGTGTAAGGGCTGAGCCTTGTACTCACGCCTGCCACTTCCACGAAACACATCACCAGGCGGCCAAAACGGATTCCCGGGTGCAGTAGATAGTCCCAAGGGAGTCGGAGAGTAGTCGGGCACCTCCTGCCCCATCGCGGCAGCCGTAGTGGCACGCCTGCGAGTGAGAGGCTGTGCACTGTGAGGCACATGTGCTAAAGAAGGCGGTGAGTCTTGTACTCACGCCTGCCACTTCCACGAAACACATCACCACGCGGCTAAAATGGATTCCCGCGTGCAGTAGATAGTCCCAGGGGAGTTGGGCAGTAGACGCGCACCTCCTGCCATGTCACGGCAGCCGTAGTGGCACGCCTGCGAGTGAGAGGCTGTGCACTACGAGGCACATGTGCTAAAGAAGGCGGTGAGCCTTGCACTCACGCCTGCCACTTCCACGAAACGCATGACAACGCCACCAAAATGAAATCCCAGGTGCACTAGACCCAGGGGAACCTCGGCAATAGACGCGCAACTCCGGCAAAGCACGGGCGACGGAGTGGCATGCGTGAGAGTGAGAAGCTGTGCAAGGTGTAAGGGCTGAGCCTTGTACTCACGCCTGCCACTTCCACGAAACTCATCACCAGGCGGCCAAAACGGATTCCCGGGTGCAGTAGATAGTCCCAAGGGAGTCGGAGAGTAGTCGGGCACCTCCTGCCCCATCGCGGCAGCCGTAGTGGCACGCCTGCGAGTGAGAGGCTGTGCACTGTGAGGCACATGTGCTAAAGAAGGCGGTGAGTCTTGTACTCACGCCTGCCACTTCCACGAAACACATCACCACGCGGCTAAAATGGATTCCCGCGTGCAGTAGATAGTCCCAGGGGAGTTGGGCAGTAGACGCGCACCTCCTGCCATGTCACGGCAGCCGTAGTGGCACGCCTGCGAGTGAGAGGCTGTGCACTACGAGGCACATGTGCTAAAGAAGGCGGTGAGCCTTGCACTCACGCCTGCCACTTCCACGAAACGCATGACAACGCCACCAAAATGAAATCCCAGGTGCACTAGACCCAGGGGAACCTCGGCAATAGACGCGCAACTCCGGCAAAGCACGGGCAACGGAGTGGCATGCGTGAGAGTGAGAAGCTGTGCAAGGTGTAAGGGCTGAGCCTTGTACTCACGCCTGCCACTTCCACGAAACTCATCACCAGGCGGCCAAAACGGATTCCCGGGTGCAGTAGATAGTCCCAAGGGAGTCGGAGAGTAGTCGGGCACCTCCTGCCCCATCGCGGCAGCCGTAGTGGCACGCCTGCGAGTGAGAGGCTGTGCACTGTGAGGCACATGTGCTAAAGAAGGCGGTGAGTCTTTTAGTCACGCCTGCCACTTCCACGAAACACATCACCACGCGGCTAAAATGGATTCCCGCGTGCACTAGATAGTCCCAGGGGAGTTGGGCAGTAGACGCGCACCTCCTGCCATGTCACGGCAGCCGTAGTGGCACGCCTGCGAGTGAGAGGCTGTGCACTACGAGGCACATGTGCTAAAGAAGGCGGTGAGCCTTGCACTCACGCCTGCCACTTCCACGAAACGCATGACAACGCCACCAAAATGAAATCCTAGGTGCACTAGACCCAGGAAAACCTCGGCAATAGACGCGCAACTCCGGCAAAGCACGGGCGACGGAGTGGCATGCGTGAGAGTGAGAAGCTGTGCAAGGTGTAAGGGCTGAGCCTTGTACTCACGCCTGCCACTTCCACGAAACTCATCACCAGGCGGCCAAAACGGATTCCCGGGTGCAGTAGATAGTCCCAAGGGAGTCGGAGAGTAGTCGGGCACCTCCTGCCAAATCACGGCAGCCGTAGTGGCACGCCTGCGAGTGAGAGGCTGTGCACTGTGAGGCACATGTGCTAAAGAAGGCGGTGAGTCTTGTACTCACGCCTGCTACTTCCACGAAACACATCACCACGCGGCCAAAACGGATTGCCGGGTGCACTAGATAGTCCCAGGGGAGTTGGAGAGTAGGCGCGCACCTCCTGCCAAATCACGGGAGCCGTGGTGGCACGCCTGCCAGTGAGAGGCTGTGCACTGTGAGGCACATGTGCTAAAGAAGGCGGTGAGTCTTCTACTCACGCCTGCCACTTCCACGAAACACATCACCACGCGGCTAAAATGGATTCCCGCGTGCACTAGATACTCCCAGGGGAGTTGGGGGGTAGGCGCGCACCTCCTGCAAGTCACGGCAGCCCTGGTGGCACGCCTCCGAGTGAGAGGCTGTGCACTATGAGGCACATGTGCTAAAGAAGGCGGTGAGCCTTGTACTCACGCCTGCCACTTCCACGAAACGCATGACAACGCCTCCAAAATGAAATCCCAGGTGCACTAGACCCAGGGGAACCTCGGCAATAGATGCGCAACTCCGGGATATGACGGGCGACGGAGTGGCATGCGTGAGAGTGGGAGGCTGTGCAAGAGGAAGGGGTGAGCCTTGTACTCACGCCTGCCACTTCCACGAAACACATCACCACGCGGCTAAAATGGATTCCCGCGTGCACTAGATAGTCCCAGGGGAGTTGGGCAGTAGACGCGCACCTCCTGCCATGTCACGGCAGCCGTAGTGGCACGCCTGCGAGTGAGAGGCTGTGCACTACGAGGCACATGTGCTAAAGAAGGCGGTGAGCCTTGCACTCACGCCTGCCACTTCCACGAAACGCATGACAACGCCACCAAAATGAAATCCCAGGTGCACTAGACCCAGGGGAACCTCGGCAATAGACGCGCAACTCCGGCAAAGCACGGGCGACGGAGTGGCATGCGTGAGAGTGAGAAGCTGTGCAAGGTGTAAGGGCTGAGCCTTGTACTCACGCCTGCCACTTCCACGAAACACATCACCAGGCGGCCAAAACGGATTCCCGGGTGCAGTAGATAGTCCCAAGGGAGTCGGAGAGTAGTCGGGCACCTCCTGCCCCATCGCGGCAGCCGTAGTGGCACGCCTGCGAGTGAGAGGCTGTGCACTGTGAGGCACATGTGCTAAAGAAGGCGGTGAGTCTTGTACTCACGCCTGCCACTTCCACGAAACACATCACCACGCGGCTAAAATGGATTCCCGCGTGCACTAGATAGTCCCAGGGGAGTTGGGCAGTAGACGCGCACCTCCTGCCATGTCACGGCAGCCGTAGTGGCACGCCTGCGAGTGAGAGGCTGTGCACTACGAGGCACATGTGCTAAAGAAGGCGGTGAGCCTTGCACTCACGCCTGCCACTTCCACGAAACGCATGACAACGCCACCAAAATGAAATCCCAGGTGCACTAGACCCAGGGGAACCTCGGCAATAGACGCGCAACTCCGGCAAAGCACGGGCGACGGAGTGGCATGCGTGAGAGTGAGAAGCTGTGCAAGGTGTAAGGGCTGAGCCTTGTACTCACGCCTGCCACTTCCACGAAACACATCACCAGGCGGCCAAAACGGATTCCCGGGTGCAGTAGATAGTCCCAAGGGAGTCGGAGAGTAGTCGGGCACCTCCTGCCCCATCGCGGCAGCCGTAGTGGCACGCCTGCGAGTGAGAGGCTGTGCACTGTGAGGCACATGTGCTAAAGAAGGCGGTGAGTCTTGTACTCACGCCTGCCACTTCCACGAAACACATCACCACGCGGCTAAAATGGATTCCCGCGTGCACTAGATAGTCCCAGGGGAGTTGGGCAGTAGACGCGCACCTCCTGCCATGTCACGGCAGCCGTAGTGGCACGCCTGCGAGTGAGAGGCTGTGCACTACGAGGCACATGTGCTAAAGAAGGCGGTGAGCCTTGCACTCACGCCTGCCACTTCCACGAAACGCATGACAACGCCACCAAAATGAAATCCCAGGTGCACTAGACCCAGGGGAACCTCGGCAATAGACGCGCAACTCCGGCAAAGCACGGGCGACGGAGTGGCATGCGTGAGAGTGAGAAGCTGTGCAAGGTGTAAGGGCTGAGCCTTGTACTCACGCCTGCCACTTCCACGAAACACATCACCAGGCGGCCAAAACGGATTCCCGGGTGCAGTAGATAGTCCCAAGGGAGTCGGAGAGTAGTCGGGCACCTCCTGCCCCATCGCGGCAGCCGTAGTGGCACGCCTGCGAGTGAGAGGCTGTGCACTGTGAGGCACATGTGCTAAAGAAGGCGGTGAGTCTTGTACTCACGCCTGCCACTTCCACGAAACACATCACCACGCGGCTAAAATGGATTCCCGCGTGCAGTAGATAGTCCCAGGGGAGTTGGGCAGTAGACGCGCACCTCCTGCCATGTCACGGCAGCCGTAGTGGCACGCCTGCGAGTGAGAGGCTGTGCACTACGAGGCACATGTGCTAAAGAAGGCGGTGAGCCTTGCACTCACGCCTGCCACTTCCACGAAACGCATGACAACGCCACCAAAATGAAATCCCAGGTGCACTAGACCCAGGGGAACCTCGGCAATAGACGCGCAACTCCGGCAAAGCACGGGCGACGGAGTGGCATGCGTGAGAGTGAGAAGCTGTGCAAGGTGTAAGGGCTGAGCCTTGTACTCACGCCTGCCACTTCCACGAAACTCATCACCAGGCGGCCAAAACGGATTCCCGGGTGCAGTAGATAGTCCCAAGGGAGTCGGAGAGTAGTCGGGCACCTCCTGCCCCATCGCGGCAGCCGTAGTGGCACGCCTGCGAGTGAGAGGCTGTGCACTGTGAGGCACATGTGCTAAAGAAGGCGGTGAGCCTTGTACTCACGCCTGCCACTTCCACGAAACACATCACCACGCGGCTAAAATGGATTCCCGCGTGCACTAGATAGTCCCAGGGGAGTTGGGCAGTAGACGCGCACCTCCTGCCATGTCACGGCAGCCGTAGTGGCACGCCTGCGAGTGAGAGGCTGTGCACTACGAGGCACATGTGCTAAAGAAGGCGGTGAGCCTTGCACTCACGCCTGCCACTTCCACGAAACGCATGACAACGCCACCAAAATGAAATCCCAGGTGCACTAGACCCAGGGGAACCTCGGCAATAGACGCGCAACTCCGGCAAAGCACGGGCGACGGAGTGGCATGCGTGAGAGTGAGAAGCTGTGCAAGGTGTAAGGGCTGAGCCTTGTACTCACGCCTGCCACTTCCACGAAACTCATCACCAGGCGGCCAAAACGGATTCCCGGGTGCAGTAGATAGTCCCAAGGGAGTCGGAGAGTAGTCGGGCACCTCCTGCCCCATCGCGGCAGCCGTAGTGGCACGCCTGCGAGTGAGAGGCTGTGCACTGTGAGGCACATGTGCTAAAGAAGGCGGTGAGTCTTGTACTCACGCCTGCCACTTCCACGAAACACATCACCACGCGGCTAAAATGGATTCCCGCGTGCACTAGATAGTCCCAGGGGAGTTGGGCAGTAGACGCGCACCTCCTGCCATGTCACGGCAGCCGTAGTGGCACGCCTGCGAGTGAGAGGCTGTGCACTACGAGGCACATGTGCTAAAGAAGGCGGTGAGCCTTGCACTCACGCCTGCCACTTCCACGAAACGCATGACAACGCCACCAAAATGAAATCCCAGGTGCACTAGACCCAGGGGAACCTCGGCAATAGACGCGCAACTCCGGCAAAGCACGGGCGACGGAGTGGCATGCGTGAGAGTGAGAAGCTGTGCAAGGTGTAAGGGCTGAGCCTTGTACTCACGCCTGCCACTTCCACGAAACACATCACCAGGCGGCCAAAATGGATTCCCGGGTGCAGTAGATAGTCCCAAGGGAGTCGGAGAGTAGTCGGGCACCTCCTGCCCCATCGCGGCAGCCGTAGTGGCACGCCTGCGAGTGAGAGGCTGTGCACTGTGAGGCACATGTGCTAAAGAAGGCGGTGAGTCTTGTACTCACGCCTGCCACTTCCACGAAACACATCACCACGCGGCTAAAATGGATTCCCGCGTGCAGTAGATAGTCCCAGGGGAGTTGGGCAGTAGACGCGCACCTCCTGCCATGTCACGGCAGCCGTAGTGGCACGCCTGCGAGTGAGAGGCTGTGCACTACGAGGCACATGTGCTAAAGAAGGCGGTGAGCCTTGCACTCACGCCTGCCACTTCCACGAAACGCATGACAACGCCACCAAAATGAAATCCCAGGTGCACTAGACCCAGGGGAACCTCGGCAATAGACGCGCAACTCCGGCAAAGCACGGGCAACGGAGTGGCATGCGTGAGAGTGAGAAGCTGTGCAAGGTGTAAGGGCTGAGCCTTGTACTCACGCCTGCCACTTCCACGAAACTCATCACCAGGCGGCCAAAACGGATTCCCGGGTGCAGTAGATAGTCCCAAGGGAGTCGGAGAGTAGTCGGGCACCTCCTGCCCCATCGCGGCAGCCGTAGTGGCACGCCTGCGAGTGAGAGGCTGTGCACTGTGAGGCACATGTGCTAAAGAAGGCGGTGAGTCTTTTAGTCACGCCTGCCACTTCCACGAAACACATCACCACGCGGCTAAAATGGATTCCCGCGTGCACTAGATAGTCCCAGGGGAGTTGGGCAGTAGACGCGCACCTCCTGCCATGTCACGGCAGCCGTAGTGGCACGCCTGCGAGTGAGAGGCTGTGCACTACGAGGCACATGTGCTAAAGAAGGCGGTGAGCCTTGCACTCACGCCTGCCACTTCCACGAAACGCATGACAACGCCACCAAAATGAAATCCTAGGTGCACTAGACCCAGGAAAACCTCGGCAATAGACGCGCAACTCCGGCAAAGCACGGGCGACGGAGTGGCATGCGTGAGAGTGAGAAGCTGTGCAAGGTGTAAGGGCTGAGCCTTGTACTCACGCCTGCCACTTCCACGAAACTCATCACCAGGCGGCCAAAACGGATTCCCGGGTGCAGTAGATAGTCCCAAGGGAGTCGGAGAGTAGTCGGGCACCTCCTGCCAAATCACGGCAGCCGTAGTGGCACGCCTGCGAGTGAGAGGCTGTGCACTGTGAGGCACATGTGCTAAAGAAGGCGGTGAGTCTTGTACTCACGCCTGCTACTTCCACGAAACACATCACCACGCGGCCAAAACGGATTGCCGGGTGCACTAGATAGTCCCAGGGGAGTTGGAGAGTAGGCGCGCACCTCCTGCCAAATCACGGGAGCCGTGGTGGCACGCCTGCCAGTGAGAGGCTGTGCACTGTGAGGCACATGTGCTAAAGAAGGCGGTGAGTCTTCTACTCACGCCTGCCACTTCCACGAAACACATCACCACGCGGCTAAAATGGATTCCCGCGTGCACTAGATACTCCCAGGGGAGTTGGGGGGTAGGCGCGCACCTCCTGCAAGTCACGGCAGCCCTGGTGGCACGCCTCCGAGTGAGAGGCTGTGCACTATGAGGCACATGTGCTAAAGAAGGCGGTGAGCCTTGTACTCACGCCTGCCACTTCCACGAAACGCATGACAACGCCTCCAAAATGAAATCCCAGGTGCACTAGACCCAGGGGAACCTCGGCAATAGATGCGCAACTCCGGGATATGACGGGCGACGGAGTGGCATGCGTGAGAGTGGGAGGCTGTGCAAGAGGAAGGGGTGAGCCTTGTACTCACGCCTGCCACTTCCACGAAACACATCACCACGCGGCTAAAATGGATTCCCGCGTGCACTAGATAGTCCCAGGGGAGTTGGGCAGTAGACGCGCACCTCCTGCCATGTCACGGCAGCCGTAGTGGCACGCCTGCGAGTGAGAGGCTGTGCACTACGAGGCACATGTGCTAAAGAAGGCGGTGAGCCTTGCACTCACGCCTGCCACTTCCACGAAACGCATGACAACGCCACCAAAATGAAATCCCAGGTGCACTAGACCCAGGGGAACCTCGGCAATAGACGCGCAACTCCGGCAAAGCACGGGCGACGGAGTGGCATGCGTGAGAGTGAGAAGCTGTGCAAGGTGTAAGGGCTGAGCCTTGTACTCACGCCTGCCACTTCCACGAAACACATCACCAGGCGGCCAAAACGGATTCCCGGGTGCAGTAGATAGTCCCAAGGGAGTCGGAGAGTAGTCGGGCACCTCCTGCCCCATCGCGGCAGCCGTAGTGGCACGCCTGCGAGTGAGAGGCTGTGCACTGTGAGGCACATGTGCTAAAGAAGGCGGTGAGTCTTGTACTCACGCCTGCCACTTCCACGAAACACATCACCACGCGGCTAAAATGGATTCCCGCGTGCAGTAGATAGTCCCAGGGGAGTTGGGCAGTAGACGCGCACCTCCTGCCATGTCACGGCAGCCGTAGTGGCACGCCTGCGAGTGAGAGGCTGTGCACTACGAGGCACATGTGCTAAAGAAGGCGGTGAGCCTTGCACTCACGCCTGCCACTTCCACGAAACGCATGACAACGCCACCAAAATGAAATCCCAGGTGCACTAGACCCAGGGGAACCTCGGCAATAGACGCGCAACTCCGGCAAAGCACGGGCGACGGAGTGGCATGCGTGAGAGTGAGAAGCTGTGCAAGGTGTAAGGGCTGAGCCTTGTACTCACGCCTGCCACTTCCACGAAACACATCACCAGGCGGCCAAAACGGATTCCCGGGTGCAGTAGATAGTCCCAAGGGAGTCGGAGAGTAGTCGGGCACCTCCTGCCCCATCGCGGCAGCCGTAGTGGCACGCCTGCGAGTGAGAGGCTGTGCACTGTGAGGCACATGTGCTAAAGAAGGCGGTGAGTCTTGTACTCACGCCTGCCACTTCCACGAAACACATCACCACGCGGCTAAAATGGATTCCCGCGTGCACTAGATAGTCCCAGGGGAGTTGGGCAGTAGACGCGCACCTCCTGCCATGTCACGGCAGCCGTAGTGGCACGCCTGCGAGTGAGAGGCTGTGCACTACGAGGCACATGTGCTAAAGAAGGCGGTGAGCCTTGCACTCACGCCTGCCACTTCCACGAAACGCATGACAACGCCACCAAAATGAAATCCCAGGTGCACTAGACCCAGGGGAACCTCGGCAATAGACGCGCAACTCCGGCAAAGCACGGGCGACGGAGTGGCATGCGTGAGAGTGAGAAGCTGTGCAAGGTGTAAGGGCTGAGCCTTGTACTCACGCCTGCCACTTCCACGAAACACATCACCAGGCGGCCAAAACGGATTCCCGGGTGCAGTAGATAGTCCCAAGGGAGTCGGAGAGTAGTCGGGCACCTCCTGCCCCATCGCGGCAGCCGTAGTGGCACGCCTGCGAGTGAGAGGCTGTGCACTGTGAGGCACATGTGCTAAAGAAGGCGGTGAGTCTTGTACTCACGCCTGCCACTTCCACGAAACACATCACCACGCGGCTAAAATGGATTCCCGCGTGCAGTAGATAGTCCCAGGGGAGTTGGGCAGTAGACGCGCACCTCCTGCCATGTCACGGCAGCCGTAGTGGCACGCCTGCGAGTGAGAGGCTGTGCACTACGAGGCACATGTGCTAAAGAAGGCGGTGAGCCTTGCACTCACGCCTGCCACTTCCACGAAACGCATGACAACGCCACCAAAATGAAATCCCAGGTGCACTAGACCCAGGGGAACCTCGGCAATAGACGCGCAACTCCGGCAAAGCACGGGCGACGGAGTGGCATGCGTGAGAGTGAGAAGCTGTGCAAGGTGTAAGGGCTGAGCCTTGTACTCACGCCTGCCACTTCCACGAAACTCATCACCAGGCGGCCAAAACGGATTCCCGGGTGCAGTAGATAGTCCCAAGGGAGTCGGAGAGTAGTCGGGCACCTCCTGCCCCATCGCGGCAGCCGTAGTGGCACGCCTGCGAGTGAGAGGCTGTGCACTGTGAGGCACATGTGCTAAAGAAGGCGGTGAGCCTTGTACTCACGCCTGCCACTTCCACGAAACACATCACCACGCGGCTAAAATGGATTCCCGCGTGCACTAGATAGTCCCAGGGGAGTTGGGCAGTAGACGCGCACCTCCTGCCATGTCACGGCAGCCGTAGTGGCACGCCTGCGAGTGAGAGGCTGTGCACTACGAGGCACATGTGCTAAAGAAGGCGGTGAGCCTTGCACTCACGCCTGCCACTTCCACGAAACGCATGACAACGCCACCAAAATGAAATCCCAGGTGCACTAGACCCAGGGGAACCTCGGCAATAGACGCGCAACTCCGGCAAAGCACGGGCGACGGAGTGGCATGCGTGAGAGTGAGAAGCTGTGCAAGGTGTAAGGGCTGAGCCTTGTACTCACGCCTGCCACTTCCACGAAACTCATCACCAGGCGGCCAAAACGGATTCCCGGGTGCAGTAGATAGTCCCAAGGGAGTCGGAGAGTAGTCGGGCACCTCCTGCCCCATCGCGGCAGCCGTAGTGGCACGCCTGCGAGTGAGAGGCTGTGCACTGTGAGGCACATGTGCTAAAGAAGGCGGTGAGTCTTGTACTCACGCCTGCCACTTCCACGAAACACATCACCACGCGGCTAAAATGGATTCCCGCGTGCACTAGATAGTCCCAGGGGAGTTGGGCAGTAGACGCGCACCTCCTGCCATGTCACGGCAGCCGTAGTGGCACGCCTGCGAGTGAGAGGCTGTGCACTACGAGGCACATGTGCTAAAGAAGGCGGTGAGCCTTGCACTCACGCCTGCCACTTCCACGAAACGCATGACAACGCCACCAAAATGAAATCCCAGGTGCACTAGACCCAGGGGAACCTCGGCAATAGACGCGCAACTCCGGCAAAGCACGGGCGACGGAGTGGCATGCGTGAGAGTGAGAAGCTGTGCAAGGTGTAAGGGCTGAGCCTTGTACTCACGCCTGCCACTTCCACGAAACACATCACCAGGCGGCCAAAACGGATTCCCGGGTGCAGTAGATAGTCCCAAGGGAGTCGGAGAGTAGTCGGGCACCTCCTGCCCCATCGCGGCAGCCGTAGTGGCACGCCTGCGAGTGAGAGGCTGTGCACTGTGAGGCACATGTGCTAAAGAAGGCGGTGAGTCTTGTACTCACGCCTGCCACTTCCACGAAACACATCACCACGCGGCTAAAATGGATTCCCGCGTGCAGTAGATAGTCCCAGGGGAGTTGGGCAGTAGACGCGCACCTCCTGCCATGTCACGGCAGCCGTAGTGGCACGCCTGCGAGTGAGAGGCTGTGCACTACGAGGCACATGTGCTAAAGAAGGCGGTGAGCCTTGCACTCACGCCTGCCACTTCCACGAAACGCATGACAACGCCACCAAAATGAAATCCCAGGTGCACTAGACCCAGGGGAACCTCGGCAATAGACGCGCAACTCCGGCAAAGCACGGGCGACGGAGTGGCATGCGTGAGAGTGAGAAGCTGTGCAAGGTGTAAGGGCTGAGCCTTGTACTCACGCCTGCCACTTCCACGAAACTCATCACCAGGCGGCCAAAACGGATTCCCGGGTGCAGTAGATAGTCCCAAGGGAGTCGGAGAGTAGTCGGGCACCTCCTGCCCCATCGCGGCAGCCGTAGTGGCACGCCTGCGAGTGAGAGGCTGTGCACTGTGAGGCACATGTGCTAAAGAAGGCGGTGAGTCTTTTAGTCACGCCTGCCACTTCCACGAAACACATCACCACGCGGCTAAAATGGATTCCCGCGTGCACTAGATAGTCCCAGGGGAGTTGGGCAGTAGACGCGCACCTCCTGCCATGTCACGGCAGCCGTAGTGGCACGCCTGCGAGTGAGAGGCTGTGCACTACGAGGCACATGTGCTAAAGAAGGCGGTGAGCCTTGCACTCACGCCTGCCACTTCCACGAAACGCATGACAACGCCACCAAAATGAAATCCTAGGTGCACTAGACCCAGGAAAACCTCGGCAATAGACGCGCAACTCCGGCAAAGCACGGGCGACGGAGTGGCATGCGTGAGAGTGAGAAGCTGTGCAAGGTGTAAGGGCTGAGCCTTGTACTCACGCCTGCCACTTCCACGAAACTCATCACCAGGCGGCCAAAACGGATTCCCGGGTGCAGTAGATAGTCCCAAGGGAGTCGGAGAGTAGTCGGGCACCTCCTGCCAAATCACGGCAGCCGTAGTGGCACGCCTGCGAGTGAGAGGCTTTGCACTGTGAGGCACATGTGCTAAAGAAGGCGGTGAGTCTTGTACTCACGCCTGCTACTTCCACGAAACACATCACCACGCGGCCAAAACGGATTGCCGGGTGCACTAGATAGTCCCAGGGGAGTTGGAGAGTAGGCGCGCACCTCCTGCCAAATCACGGGAGCCGTGGTGGCACGCCTGCCAGTGAGAGGCTGTGCACTGTGAGGCACATGTGCTAAAGAAGGCGGTGAGTCTTCTACTCACGCCTGCCACTTCAACGAAACACATCACCACGCGGCTAAAATGGATTCCCGCGTCCACTAGATACTCCCAGGGGAGTTGGGGGGTAGGCGCGCACCTCCTGCAAGTCACGGCAGCCCTGGTGGCACGCCTCCGAGTGAGAGGCTGTGCACTATGAGGCACATGTGCTAAAGAAGGCGGTGAGCCTTGTACTCACGCCTGCCACTTCCACGAAACGCATGACAACGCCTCCAAAATGAAATCCCAGGTGCACTAGACCCAGGGGAACCTCGGCAATAGATGCGCAACTCCGGGATATGACGGGCGACGGAGTGGCATGCGTGAGAGTGGGAGGCTGTGCAAGAGGAAGGGGTGAGCCTTGTACTCACGCCTGCCACTTCCACGAAACACATCACCACGCGGCTAAAATGGATTCCCGCGTGCACTAGATAGTCCCAGGGGAGTTGGGCAGTAGACGCGCACCTCCTGCCATGTCACGGCAGCCGTAGTGGCACGCCTGCGAGTGAGAGGCTGTGCACTACGAGGCACATGTGCTAAAGAAGGCGGTGAGCCTTGCACTCACGCCTGCCACTTCCACGAAACGCATGACAACGCCACCAAAATGAAATCCCAGGTGCACTAGACCCAGGGGAACCTCGGCAATAGACGCGCAACTCCGGCAAAGCACGGGCGACGGAGTGGCATGCGTGAGAGTGAGAAGCTGTGCAAGGTGTAAGGGCTGAGCCTTGTACTCACGCCTGCCACTTCCACGAAACACATCACCAGGCGGCCAAAACGGATTCCCGGGTGCAGTAGATAGTCCCAAGGGAGTCGGAGAGTAGTCGGGCACCTCCTGCCCCATCGCGGCAGCCGTAGTGGCACGCCTGCGAGTGAGAGGCTGTGCACTGTGAGGCACATGTGCTAAAGAAGGCGGTGAGTCTTGTACTCACGCCTGCCACTTCCACGAAACACATCACCACGCGGCTAAAATGGATTCCCGCGTGCACTAGATAGTCCCAGGGGAGTTGGGCAGTAGACGCGCACCTCCTGCCATGTCACGGCAGCCGTAGTGGCACGCCTGCGAGTGAGAGGCTGTGCACTACGAGGCACATGTGCTAAAGAAGGCGGTGAGCCTTGCACTCACGCCTGCCACTTCCACGAAACGCATGACAACGCCACCAAAATGAAATCCCAGGTGCACTAGACCCAGGGGAACCTCGGCAATAGACGCGCAACTCCGGCAAAGCACGGGCGACGGAGTGGCATGCGTGAGAGTGAGAAGCTGTGCAAGGTGTAAGGGCTGAGCCTTGTACTCACGCCTGCCACTTCCACGAAACACATCACCAGGCGGCCAAAACGGATTCCCGGGTGCAGTAGATAGTCCCAAGGGAGTCGGAGAGTAGTCGGGCACCTCCTGCCCCATCGCGGCAGCCGTAGTGGCACGCCTGCGAGTGAGAGGCTGTGCACTGTGAGGCACATGTGCTAAAGAAGGCGGTGAGTCTTGTACTCACGCCTGCCACTTCCACGAAACACATCACCACGCGGCTAAAATGGATTCCCGCGTGCAGTAGATAGTCCCAGGGGAGTTGGGCAGTAGACGCGCACCTCCTGCCATGTCACGGCAGCCGTAGTGGCACGCCTGCGAGTGAGAGGCTGTGCACTACGAGGCACATGTGCTAAAGAAGGCGGTGAGCCTTGCACTCACGCCTGCCACTTCCACGAAACGCATGACAACGCCACCAAAATGAAATCCCAGGTGCACTAGACCCAGGGGAACCTCGGCAATAGACGCGCAACTCCGGCAAAGCACGGGCGACGGAGTGGCATGCGTGAGAGTGAGAAGCTGTGCAAGGTGTAAGGGCTGAGCCTTGTACTCACGCCTGCCACTTCCACGAAACTCATCACCAGGCGGCCAAAACGGATTACCGGGTGCAGTAGATAGTCCCAAGGGAGTCGGAGAGTAGTCGGGCACCTCCTGCCCCATCGCGGCAGCCGTAGTGGCACGCCTGCGAGTGAGAGGCTGTGCACTGTGAGGCACATGTGCTAAAGAAGGCGGTGAGCCTTGTACTCACGCCTGCCACTTCCACGAAACACATCACCACGCGGCTAAAATGGATTCCCGCGTGCACTAGATAGTCCCAGGGGAGTTGGGCAGTAGACGCGCACCTCCTGCCATGTCACGGCAGCCGTAGTGGCACGCCTGCGAGTGAGAGGCTGTGCACTACGAGGCACATGTGCTAAAGAAGGCGGTGAGCCTTGCACTCACGCCTGCCACTTCCACGAAACGCATGACAACGCCACCAAAATGAAATCCCAGGTGCACTAGACCCAGGGGAACCTCGGCAATAGACGCGCAACTCCGGCAAAGCACGGGCGACGGAGTGGCATGCGTGAGAGTGAGAAGCTGTGCAAGGTGTAAGGGCTGAGCCTTGTACTCACGCCTGCCACTTCCACGAAACTCATCACCAGGCGGCCAAAACGGATTCCCGGGTGCAGTAGATAGTCCCAAGGGAGTCGGAGAGTAGTCGGGCACCTCCTGCCCCATCGCGGCAGCCGTAGTGGCACGCCTGCGAGTGAGAGGCTGTGCACTGTGAGGCACATGTGCTAAAGAAGGCGGTGAGTCTTGTACTCACGCCTGCCACTTCCACGAAACACATCACCACGCGGCTAAAATGGATTCCCGCGTGCACTAGATAGTCCCAGGGGAGTTGGGCAGTAGACGCGCACCTCCTGCCATGTCACGGCAGCCGTAGTGGCACGCCTGCGAGTGAGAGGCTGTGCACTACGAGGCACATGTGCTAAAGAAGGCGGTGAGCCTTGCACTCACGCCTGCCACTTCCACGAAACGCATGACAACGCCACCAAAATGAAATCCCAGGTGCACTAGACCCAGGGGAACCTCGGCAATAGACGCGCAACTCCGGCAAAGCACGGGCGACGGAGTGGCATGCGTGAGAGTGAGAAGCTGTGCAAGGTGTAAGGGCTGAGCCTTGTACTCACGCCTGCCACTTCCACGAAACACATCACCAGGCGGCCAAAACGGATTCCCGGGTGCAGTAGATAGTCCCAAGGGAGTCGGAGAGTAGTCGGGCACCTCCTGCCCCATCGCGGCAGCCGTAGTGGCACGCCTGCGAGTGAGAGGCTGTGCACTGTGAGGCACATGTGCTAAAGAAGGCGGTGAGTCTTGTACTCACGCCTGCCACTTCCACGAAACACATCACCACGCGGCTAAAATGGATTCCCGCGTGCACTAGATAGTCCCAGGGGAGTTGGGCAGTAGACGCGCACCTCCTGCCATGTCACGGCAGCCGTAGTGGCACGCCTGCGAGTGAGAGGCTGTGCACTACGAGGCACATGTGCTAAAGAAGGCGGTGAGCCTTGCACTCACGCCTGCCACTTCCACGAAACGCATGACAACGCCACCAAAATGAAATCCCAGGTGCACTAGACCCAGGGGAACCTCGGCAATAGACGCGCAACTCCGGCAAAGCACGGGCAACGGAGTGGCATGCGTGAGAGTGAGAAGCTGTGCAAGGTGTAAGGGCTGAGCCTTGTACTCACGCCTGCCACTTCCACGAAACTCATCACCAGGCGGCCAAAACGGATTCCCGGGTGCAGTAGATAGTCCCAAGGGAGTCGGAGAGTAGTCGGGCACCTCCTGCCCCATCGCGGCAGCCGTAGTGGCACGCCTGCGAGTGAGAGGCTGTGCACTGTGAGGCACATGTGCTAAAGAAGGCGGTGAGTCTTTTAGTCACGCCTGCCACTTCCACGAAACACATCACCACGCGGCTAAAATGGATTCCCGCGTGCACTAGATAGTCCCAGGGGAGTTGGGCAGTAGACGCGCACCTCCTGCCATGTCACGGCAGCCGTAGTGGCACGCCTGCGAGTGAGAGGCTGTGCACTACGAGGCACATGTGCTAAAGAAGGCGGTGAGCCTTGCACTCACGCCTGCCACTTCCACGAAACGCATGACAACGCCACCAAAATGAAATCCTAGGTGCACTAGACCCAGGAAAACCTCGGCAATAGACGCGCAACTCCGGCAAAGCACGGGCGACGGAGTGGCATGCGTGAGAGTGAGAAGCTGTGCAAGGTGTAAGGGCTGAGCCTTGTACTCACGCCTGCCACTTCCACGAAACTCATCACCAGGCGGCCAAAACGGATTCCCGGGTGCAGTAGATAGTCCCAAGGGAGTCGGAGAGTAGTCGGGCACCTCCTGCCAAATCACGGCAGCCGTAGTGGCACGCCTGCGAGTGAGAGGCTGTGCACTGTGAGGCACATGTGCTAAAGAAGGCGGTGAGTCTTGTACTCACGCCTGCTACTTCCACGAAACACATCACCACGCGGCCAAAACGGATTGCCGGGTGCACTAGATAGTCCCAGGGGAGTTGGAGAGTAGGCGCGCACCTCCTGCCAAATCACGGGAGCCGTGGTGGCACGCCTGCCAGTGAGAGGCTGTGCACTGTGAGGCACATGTGCTAAAGAAGGCGGTGAGTCTTCTACTCACGCCTGCCACTTCCACGAAACACATCACCACGCGGCTAAAATGGATTCCCGCGTGCACTAGATACTCCCAGGGGAGTTGGGGGGTAGGCGCGCACCTCCTGCAAGTCACGGCAGCCCTGGTGGCACGCCTCCGAGTGAGAGGCTGTGCACTATGAGGCACATGTGCTAAAGAAGGCGGTGAGCCTTGTACTCACGCCTGCCACTTCCACGAAACGCATGACAACGCCTCCAAAATGAAATCCCAGGTGCACTAGACCCAGGGGAACCTCGGCAATAGATGCGCAACTCCGGGATATGACGGGCGACGGAGTGGCATGCGTGAGAGTGGGAGGCTGTGCAAGAGGAAGGGGTGAGCCTTGTACTCACGCCTGCCACTTCCACGAAACACATCACCACGCGGCTAAAATGGATTCCCGCGTGCACTAGATAGTCCCAGGGGAGTTGGGCAGTAGACGCGCACCTCCTGCCATGTCACGGCAGCCGTAGTGGCACGCCTGCGAGTGAGAGGCTGTGCACTACGAGGCACATGTGCTAAAGAAGGCGGTGAGCCTTGCACTCACGCCTGCCACTTCCACGAAACGCATGACAACGCCACCAAAATGAAATCCCAGGTGCACTAGACCCAGGGGAACCTCGGCAATAGACGCGCAACTCCGGCAAAGCACGGGCGACGGAGTGGCATGCGTGAGAGTGAGAAGCTGTGCAAGGTGTAAGGGCTGAGCCTTGTACTCACGCCTGCCACTTCCACGAAACACATCACCAGGCGGCCAAAACGGATTCCCGGGTGCAGTAGATAGTCCCAAGGGAGTCGGAGAGTAGTCGGGCACCTCCTGCCCCATCGCGGCAGCCGTAGTGGCACGCCTGCGAGTGAGAGGCTGTGCACTGTGAGGCACATGTGCTAAAGAAGGCGGTGAGTCTTGTACTCACGCCTGCCACTTCCACGAAACACATCACCACGCGGCTAAAATGGATTCCCGCGTGCACTAGATAGTCCCAGGGGAGTTGGGCAGTAGACGCGCACCTCCTGCCATGTCACGGCAGCCGTAGTGGCACGCCTGCGAGTGAGAGGCTGTGCACTACGAGGCACATGTGCTAAAGAAGGCGGTGAGCCTTGCACTCACGCCTGCCACTTCCACGAAACGCATGACAACGCCACCAAAATGAAATCCCAGGTGCACTAGACCCAGGGGAACCTCGGCAATAGACGCGCAACTCCGGCAAAGCACGGGCGACGGAGTGGCATGCGTGAGAGTGAGAAGCTGTGCAAGGTGTAAGGGCTGAGCCTTGTACTCACGCCTGCCACTTCCACGAAACACATCACCAGGCGGCCAAAACGGATTCCCGGGTGCAGTAGATAGTCCCAAGGGAGTCGGAGAGTAGTCGGGCACCTCCTGCCCCATCGCGGCAGCCGTAGTGGCACGCCTGCGAGTGAGAGGCTGTGCACTGTGAGGCACATGTGCTAAAGAAGGCGGTGAGTCTTGTACTCACGCCTGCCACTTCCACGAAACACATCACCACGCGGCTAAAATGGATTCCCGCGTGCAGTAGATAGTCCCAGGGGAGTTGGGCAGTAGACGCGCACCTCCTGCCATGTCACGGCAGCCGTAGTGGCACGCCTGCGAGTGAGAGGCTGTGCACTACGAGGCACATGTGCTAAAGAAGGCGGTGAGCCTTGCACTCACGCCTGCCACTTCCACGAAACGCATGACAACGCCACCAAAATGAAATCCCAGGTGCACTAGACCCAGGGGAACCTCGGCAATAGACGCGCAACTCCGGCAAAGCACGGGCGACGGAGTGGCATGCGTGAGAGTGAGAAGCTGTGCAAGGTGTAAGGGCTGAGCCTTGTACTCACGCCTGCCACTTCCACGAAACTCATCACCAGGCGGCCAAAACGGATTCCCGGGTGCAGTAGATAGTCCCAAGGGAGTCGGAGAGTAGTCGGGCACCTCCTGCCCCATCGCGGCAGCCGTAGTGGCACGCCTGCGAGTGAGAGGCTGTGCACTGTGAGGCACATGTGCTAAAGAAGGCGGTGAGCCTTGTACTCACGCCTGCCACTTCCACGAAACACATCACCACGCGGCTAAAATGGATTCCCGCGTGCACTAGATAGTCCCAGGGGAGTTGGGCAGTAGACGCGCACCTCCTGCCATGTCACGGCAGCCGTAGTGGCACGCCTGCGAGTGAGAGGCTGTGCACTACGAGGCACATGTGCTAAAGAAGGCGGTGAGCCTTGCACTCACGCCTGCCACTTCCACGAAACGCATGACAACGCCACCAAAATGAAATCCCAGGTGCACTAGACCCAGGGGAACCTCGGCAATAGACGCGCAACTCCGGCAAAGCACGGGCGACGGAGTGGCATGCGTGAGAGTGAGAAGCTGTGCAAGGTGTAAGGGCTGAGCCTTGTACTCACGCCTGCCACTTCCACGAAACTCATCACCAGGCGGCCAAAACGGATTCCCGGGTGCAGTAGATAGTCCCAAGGGAGTCGGAGAGTAGTCGGGCACCTCCTGCCAAATCACGGCAGCCGTAGTGGCACGCCTGCGAGTGAGAGGCTGTGCACTGTGAGGCACATGTGCTAAAGAAGGCGGTGAATCTTGTACTCACGCCTGCTACTTCCACGAAACACATCACCACGCGGCCAAAACGGATTGCCGGGTGCACTAGATAGTCCCAGGGGAGTTGGAGAGTAGGCGCGCACCTCCTGCCAAATCACGGGAGCCGTGGTGGCACGCCTGCCAGTGAGAGGCTGTGCACTGTGAGGCACATGTGCTAAAGAAGGCGGTGAGTCTTCTACTCACGCCTGCCACTTCCACGAAACACATCACCACGCGGCTAAAATGGATTCCCGCGTGCACTAGATACTCCCAGGGGAGTTGGGGGGTAGGCGCGCACCTCCTGCAAGTCACGGCAGCCCTGGTGGCACGCCTCCGAGTGAGAGGCTGTGCACTATGAGGCACATGTGCTAAAGAAGGCGGTGAGCCTTGTACTCACGCCTGCCACTTCCACGAAACGCATGACAACGCCTCCAAAATGAAATCCCAGGTGCACTAGACCCAGGGGAACCTCGGCAATAGATGCGCAACTCCGGGATATGACGGGCGACGGAGTGGCATGCGTGAGAGTGGGAGGCTGTGCAAGAGGAAGGGGTGAGCCTTGTACTCACGCCTGCCACTTCCACGAAACACATCACCACGCGGCTAAAATGGATTCCCGCGTGCACTAGATAGTCCCAGGGGAGTTGGGCAGTAGACGCGCACCTCCTGCCATGTCACGGCAGCCGTAGTGGCACGCCTGCGAGTGAGAGGCTGTGCACTACGAGGCACATGTGCTAAAGAAGGCGGTGAGCCTTGCACTCACGCCTGCCACTTCCACGAAACGCATGACAACGCCACCAAAATGAAATCCCAGGTGCACTAGACCCAGGGGAACCTCGGCAATAGACGCGCAACTCCGGCAAAGCACGGGCGACGGAGTGGCATGCGTGAGAGTGAGAAGCTGTGCAAGGTGTAAGGGCTGAGCCTTGTACTCACGCCTGCCACTTCCACGAAACACATCACCAGGCGGCCAAAACGGATTCCCGGGTGCAGTAGATAGTCCCAAGGGAGTCGGAGAGTAGTCGGGCACCTCCTGCCCCATCGCGGCAGCCGTAGTGGCACGCCTGCGAGTGAGAGGCTGTGCACTGTGAGGCACATGTGCTAAAGAAGGCGGTGAGTCTTGTACTCACGCCTGCCACTTCCACGAAACACATCACCACGCGGCTAAAATGGATTCCCGCGTGCACTAGATAGTCCCAGGGGAGTTGGGCAGTAGACGCGCACCTCCTGCCATGTCACGGCAGCCGTAGTGGCACGCCTGCGAGTGAGAGGCTGTGCACTACGAGGCACATGTGCTAAAGAAGGCGGTGAGCCTTGCACTCACGCCTGCCACTTCCACGAAACGCATGACAACGCCACCAAAATGAAATCCCAGGTGCACTAGACCCAGGGGAACCTCGGCAATAGACGCGCAACTCCGGCAAAGCACGGGCGACGGAGTGGCATGCGTGAGAGTGAGAAGCTGTGCAAGGTGTAAGGGCTGAGCCTTGTACTCACGCCTGCCACTTCCACGAAACACATCACCAGGCGGCCAAAACGGATTCCCGGGTGCAGTAGATAGTCCCAAGGGAGTCGGAGAGTAGTCGGGCACCTCCTGCCCCATCGCGGCAGCCGTAGTGGCACGCCTGCGAGTGAGAGGCTGTGCACTGTGAGGCACATGTGCTAAAGAAGGCGGTGAGTCTTGTACTCACGCCTGCCACTTCCACGAAACACATCACCACGCGGCTAAAATGGATTCCCGCGTGCACTAGATAGTCCCAGGGGAGTTGGGCAGTAGACGCGCACCTCCTGCCATGTCACGGCAGCCGTAGTGGCACGCCTGCGAGTGAGAGGCTGTGCACTACGAGGCACATGTGCTAAAGAAGGCGGTGAGCCTTGCACTCACGCCTGCCACTTCCACGAAACGCATGACAACGCCACCAAAATGAAATCCCAGGTGCACTAGACCCAGGGGAACCTCGGCAATAGACGCGCAACTCCGGCAAAGCACGGGCGACGGAGTGGCATGCGTGAGAGTGAGAAGCTGTGCAAGGTGTAAGGGCTGAGCCTTGTACTCACGCCTGCCACTTCCACGAAACACATCACCAGGCGGCCAAAACGGATTCCCGGGTGCAGTAGATAGTCCCAAGGGAGTCGGAGAGTAGTCGGGCACCTCCTGCCCCATCGCGGCAGCCGTAGTGGCACGCCTGCGAGTGAGAGGCTGTGCACTGTGAGGCACATGTGCTAAAGAAGGCGGTGAGTCTTGTACTCACGCCTGCCACTTCCACGAAACACATCACCACGCGGCTAAAATGGATTCCCGCGTGCAGTAGATAGTCCCAGGGGAGTTGGGCAGTAGACGCGCACCTCCTGCCATGTCACGGCAGCCGTAGTGGCACGCCTGCGAGTGAGAGGCTGTGCACTACGAGGCACATGTGCTAAAGAAGGCGGTGAGCCTTGCACTCACGCCTGCCACTTCCACGAAACGCATGACAACGCCACCAAAATGAAATCCCAGGTGCACTAGACCCAGGGGAACCTCGGCAATAGACGCGCAACTCCGGCAAAGCACGGGCGACGGAGTGGCATGCGTGAGAGTGAGAAGCTGTGCAAGGTGTAAGGGCTGAGCCTTGTACTCACGCCTGCCACTTCCACGAAACTCATCACCAGGCGGCCAAAACGGATTCCCGGGTGCAGTAGATAGTCCCAAGGGAGTCGGAGAGTAGTCGGGCACCTCCTGCCCCATCGCGGCAGCCGTAGTGGCACGCCTGCGAGTGAGAGGCTGTGCACTGTGAGGCACATGTGCTAAAGAAGGCGGTGAGCCTTGTACTCACGCCTGCCACTTCCACGAAACACATCACCACGCGGCTAAAATGGATTCCCGCGTGCACTAGATAGTCCCAGGGGAGTTGGGCAGTAGACGCGCACCTCCTGCCATGTCACGGCAGCCGTAGTGGCACGCCTGCGAGTGAGAGGCTGTGCACTACGAGGCACATGTGCTAAAGAAGGCGGTGAGCCTTGCACTCACGCCTGCCACTTCCACGAAACGCATGACAACGCCACCAAAATGAAATCCCAGGTGCACTAGACCCAGGGGAACCTCGGCAATAGACGCGCAACTCCGGCAAAGCACGGGCGACGGAGTGGCATGCGTGAGAGTGAGAAGCTGTGCAAGGTGTAAGGGCTGAGCCTTGTACTCACGCCTGCCACTTCCACGAAACTCATCACCAGGCGGCCAAAACGGATTCCCGGGTGCAGTAGATAGTCCCAAGGGAGTCGGAGAGTAGTCGGGCACCTCCTGCCCCATCGCGGCAGCCGTAGTGGCACGCCTGCGAGTGAGAGGCTGTGCACTGTGAGGCACATGTGCTAAAGAAGGCGGTGAGTCTTGTACTCACGCCTGCCACTTCCACGAAACACATCACCACGCGGCTAAAATGGATTCCCGCGTGCACTAGATAGTCCCAGGGGAGTTGGGCAGTAGACGCGCACCTCCTGCCATGTCACGGCAGCCGTAGTGGCACGCCTGCGAGTGAGAGGCTGTGCACTACGAGGCACATGTGCTAAAGAAGGCGGTGAGCCTTGCACTCACGCCTGCCACTTCCACGAAACGCATGACAACGCCACCAAAATGAAATCCCAGGTGCACTAGACCCAGGGGAACCTCGGCAATAGACGCGCAACTCCGGCAAAGCACGGGCGACGGAGTGGCATGCGTGAGAGTGAGAAGCTGTGCAAGGTGTAAGGGCTGAGCCTTGTACTCACGCCTGCCACTTCCACGAAACACATCACCAGGCGGCCAAAACGGATTCCCGGGTGCAGTAGATAGTCCCAAGGGAGTCGGAGAGTAGTCGGGCACCTCCTGCCCCATCGCGGCAGCCGTAGTGGCACGCCTGCGAGTGAGAGGCTGTGCACTGTGAGGCACATGTGCTAAAGAAGGCGGTGAGTCTTGTACTCACGCCTGCCACTTCCACGAAACACATCACCACGCGGCTAAAATGGATTCCCGCGTGCAGTAGATAGTCCCAGGGGAGTTGGGCAGTAGACGCGCACCTCCTGCCATGTCACGGCAGCCGTAGTGGCACGCCTGCGAGTGAGAGGCTGTGCACTACGAGGCACATGTGCTAAAGAAGGCGGTGAGCCTTGCACTCACGCCTGCCACTTCCACGAAACGCATGACAACGCCACCAAAATGAAATCCCAGGTGCACTAGACCCAGGGGAACCTCGGCAATAGACGCGCAACTCCGGCAAAGCACGGGCAACGGAGTGGCATGCGTGAGAGTGAGAAGCTGTGCAAGGTGTAAGGGCTGAGCCTTGTACTCACGCCTGCCACTTCCACGAAACTCATCACCAGGCGGCCAAAACGGATTCCCGGGTGCAGTAGATAGTCCCAAGGGAGTCGGAGAGTAGTCGGGCACCTCCTGCCCCATCGCGGCAGCCGTAGTGGCACGCCTGCGAGTGAGAGGCTGTGCACTGTGAGGCACATGTGCTAAAGAAGGCGGTGAGTCTTTTAGTCACGCCTGCCACTTCCACGAAACACATCACCACGCGGCTAAAATGGATTCCCGCGTGCACTAGATAGTCCCAGGGGAGTTGGGCAGTAGACGCGCACCTCCTGCCATGTCACGGCAGCCGTAGTGGCACGCCTGCGAGTGAGAGGCTGTGCACTACGAGGCACATGTGCTAAAGAAGGCGGTGAGCCTTGCACTCACGCCTGCCACTTCCACGAAACGCATGACAACGCCACCAAAATGAAATCCTAGGTGCACTAGACCCAGGAAAACCTCGGCAATAGACGCGCAACTCCGGCAAAGCACGGGCGACGGAGTGGCATGCGTGAGAGTGAGAAGCTGTGCAAGGTGTAAGGGCTGAGCCTTGTACTCACGCCTGCCACTTCCACGAAACTCATCACCAGGCGGCCAAAACGGATTCCCGGGTGCAGTAGATAGTCCCAAGGGAGTCGGAGAGTAGTCGGGCACCTCCTGCCAAATCACGGCAGCCGTAGTGGCACGCCTGCGAGTGAGAGGCTGTGCACTGTGAGGCACATGTGCTAAAGAAGGCGGTGAGTCTTGTACTCACGCCTGCTACTTCCACGAAACACATCACCACGCGGCCAAAACGGATTGCCGGGTGCACTAGATAGTCCCAGGGGAGTTGGAGAGTAGGCGCGCACCTCCTGCCAAATCACGGGAGCCGTGGTGGCACGCCTGCCAGTGAGAGGCTGTGCACTGTGAGGCACATGTGCTAAAGAAGGCGGTGAGTCTTCTACTCACGCCTGCCACTTCCACGAAACACATCACCACGCGGCTAAAATGGATTCCCGCGTGCACTAGATACTCCCAGGGGAGTTGGGGGGTAGGCGCGCACCTCCTGCAAGTCACGGCAGCCCTGGTGGCACGCCTCCGAGTGAGAGGCTGTGCACTATGAGGCACATGTGCTAAAGAAGGCGGTGAGCCTTGTACTCACGCCTGCCACTTCCACGAAACGCATGACAACGCCTCCAAAATGAAATCCCAGGTGCACTAGACCCAGGGGAACCTCGGCAATAGATGCGCAACTCCGGGATATGACGGGCGACGGAGTGGCATGCGTGAGAGTGGGAGGCTGTGCAAGAGGAAGGGGTGAGCCTTGTACTCACGCCTGCCACTTCCACGAAACACATCACCACGCGGCTAAAATGGATTCCCGCGTGCACTAGATAGTCCCAGGGGAGTTGGGCAGTAGACGCGCACCTCCTGCCATGTCACGGCAGCCGTAGTGGCACGCCTGCGAGTGAGAGGCTGTGCACTACGAGGCACATGTGCTAAAGAAGGCGGTGAGCCTTGCACTCACGCCTGCCACTTCCACGAAACGCATGACAACGCCACCAAAATGAAATCCCAGGTGCACTAGACCCAGGGGAACCTCGGCAATAGACGCGCAACTCCGGCAAAGCACGGGCGACGGAGTGGCATGCGTGAGAGTGAGAAGCTGTGCAAGGTGTAAGGGCTGAGCCTTGTACTCACGCCTGCCACTTCCACGAAACACATCACCAGGCGGCCAAAACGGATTCCCGGGTGCAGTAGATAGTCCCAAGGGAGTCGGAGAGTAGTCGGGCACCTCCTGCCCCATCGCGGCAGCCGTAGTGGCACGCCTGCGAGTGAGAGGCTGTGCACTGTGAGGCACATGTGCTAAAGAAGGCGGTGAGTCTTGTACTCACGCCTGCCACTTCCACGAAACACATCACCACGCGGCTAAAATGGATTCCCGCGTGCACTAGATAGTCCCAGGGGAGTTGGGCAGTAGACGCGCACCTCCTGCCATGTCACGGCAGCCGTAGTGGCACGCCTGCGAGTGAGAGGCTGTGCACTACGAGGCACATGTGCTAAAGAAGGCGGTGAGCCTTGCACTCACGCCTGCCACTTCCACGAAACGCATGACAACGCCACCAAAATGAAATCCCAGGTGCACTAGACCCAGGGGAACCTCGGCAATAGACGCGCAACTCCGGCAAAGCACGGGCGACGGAGTGGCATGCGTGAGAGTGAGAAGCTGTGCAAGGTGTAAGGGCTGAGCCTTGTACTCACGCCTGCCACTTCCACGAAACACATCACCAGGCGGCCAAAACGGATTCCCGGGTGCAGTAGATAGTCCCAAGGGAGTCGGAGAGTAGTCGGGCACCTCCTGCCCCATCGCGGCAGCCGTAGTGGCACGCCTGCGAGTGAGAGGCTGTGCACTGTGAGGCACATGTGCTAAAGAAGGCGGTGAGTCTTGTACTCACGCCTGCCACTTCCACGAAACACATCACCACGCGGCTAAAATGGATTCCCGCGTGCACTAGATAGTCCCAGGGGAGTTGGGCAGTAGACGCGCACCTCCTGCCATGTCACGGCAGCCGTAGTGGCACGCCTGCGAGTGAGAGGCTGTGCACTACGAGGCACATGTGCTAAAGAAGGCGGTGAGCCTTGCACTCACGCCTGCCACTTCCACGAAACGCATGACAACGCCACCAAAATGAAATCCCAGGTGCACTAGACCCAGGGGAACCTCGGCAATAGACGCGCAACTCCGGCAAAGCACGGGCGACGGAGTGGCATGCGTGAGAGTGAGAAGCTGTGCAAGGTGTAAGGGCTGAGCCTTGTACTCACGCCTGCCACTTCCACGAAACACATCACCAGGCGGCCAAAACGGATTCCCGGGTGCAGTAGATAGTCCCAAGGGAGTCGGAGAGTAGTCGGGCACCTCCTGCCCCATCGCGGCAGCCGTAGTGGCACGCCTGCGAGTGAGAGGCTGTGCACTGTGAGGCACATGTGCTAAAGAAGGCGGTGAGTCTTGTACTCACGCCTGCCACTTCCACGAAACACATCACCACGCGGCTAAAATGGATTCCCGCGTGCAGTAGATAGTCCCAGGGGAGTTGGGCAGTAGACGCGCACCTCCTGCCATGTCACGGCAGCCGTAGTGGCACGCCTGCGAGTGAGAGGCTGTGCACTACGAGGCACATGTGCTAAAGAAGGCGGTGAGCCTTGCACTCACGCCTGCCACTTCCACGAAACGCATGACAACGCCACCAAAATGAAATCCCAGGTGCACTAGACCCAGGGGAACCTCGGCAATAGACGCGCAACTCCGGCAAAGCACGGGCGACGGAGTGGCATGCGTGAGAGTGAGAAGCTGTGCAAGGTGTAAGGGCTGAGCCTTGTACTCACGCCTGCCACTTCCACGAAACTCATCACCAGGCGGCCAAAACGGATTCCCGGGTGCAGTAGATAGTCCCAAGGGAGTCGGAGAGTAGTCGGGCACCTCCTGCCCCATCGCGGCAGCCGTAGTGGCACGCCTGCGAGTGAGAGGCTGTGCACTGTGAGGCACATGTGCTAAAGAAGGCGGTGAGCCTTGTACTCACGCCTGCCACTTCCACGAAACACATCACCACGCGGCTAAAATGGATTCCCGCGTGCACTAGATAGTCCCAGGGGAGTTGGGCAGTAGACGCGCACCTCCTGCCATGTCACGGCAGCCGTAGTGGCACGCCTGCGAGTGAGAGGCTGTGCACTACGAGGCACATGTGCTAAAGAAGGCGGTGAGCCTTGCACTCACGCCTGCCACTTCCACGAAACGCATGACAACGCCACCAAAATGAAATCCCAGGTGCACTAGACCCAGGGGAACCTCGGCAATAGACGCGCAACTCCGGCAAAGCACGGGCGACGGAGTGGCATGCGTGAGAGTGAGAAGCTGTGCAAGGTGTAAGGGCTGAGCCTTGTACTCACGCCTGCCACTTCCACGAAACTCATCACCAGGCGGCCAAAACGGATTCCCGGGTGCAGTAGATAGTCCCAAGGGAGTCGGAGAGTAGTCGGGCACCTCCTGCCCCATCGCGGCAGCCGTAGTGGCACGCCTGCGAGTGAGAGGCTGTGCACTGTGAGGCACATGTGCTAAAGAAGGCGGTGAGTCTTGTACTCACGCCTGCCACTTCCACGAAACACATCACCACGCGGCTAAAATGGATTCCCGCGTGCACTAGATAGTCCCAGGGGAGTTGGGCAGTAGACGCGCACCTCCTGCCATGTCACGGCAGCCGTAGTGGCACGCCTGCGAGTGAGAGGCTGTGCACTACGAGGCACATGTGCTAAAGAAGGCGGTGAGCCTTGCACTCACGCCTGCCACTTCCACGAAACGCATGACAACGCCACCAAAATGAAATCCCAGGTGCACTAGACCCAGGGGAACCTCGGCAATAGACGCGCAACTCCGGCAAAGCACGGGCGACGGAGTGGCATGCGTGAGAGTGAGAAGCTGTGCAAGGTGTAAGGGCTGAGCCTTGTACTCACGCCTGCCACTTCCACGAAACACATCACCAGGCGGCCAAAACGGATTCCCGGGTGCAGTAGATAGTCCCAAGGGAGTCGGAGAGTAGTCGGGCACCTCCTGCCCCATCGCGGCAGCCGTAGTGGCACGCCTGCGAGTGAGAGGCTGTGCACTGTGAGGCACATGTGCTAAAGAAGGCGGTGAGTCTTGTACTCACGCCTGCCACTTCCACGAAACACATCACCACGCGGCTAAAATGGATTCCCGCGTGCAGTAGATAGTCCCAGGGGAGTTGGGCAGTAGACGCGCACCTCCTGCCATGTCACGGCAGCCGTAGTGGCACGCCTGCGAGTGAGAGGCTGTGCACTACGAGGCACATGTGCTAAAGAAGGCGGTGAGCCTTGCACTCACGCCTGCCACTTCCACGAAACGCATGACAACGCCACCAAAATGAAATCCCAGGTGCACTAGACCCAGGGGAACCTCGGCAATAGACGCGCAACTCCGGCAAAGCACGGGCAACGGAGTGGCATGCGTGAGAGTGAGAAGCTGTGCAAGGTGTAAGGGCTGAGCCTTGTACTCACGCCTGCCACTTCCACGAAACTCATCACCAGGCGGCCAAAACGGATTCCCGGGTGCAGTAGATAGTCCCAAGGGAGTCGGAGAGTAGTCGGGCACCTCCTGCCCCATCGCGGCAGCCGTAGTGGCACGCCTGCGAGTGAGAGGCTGTGCACTGTGAGGCACATGTGCTAAAGAAGGCGGTGAGTCTTTTAGTCACGCCTGCCACTTCCACGAAACACATCACCACGCGGCTAAAATGGATTCCCGCGTGCACTAGATAGTCCCAGGGGAGTTGGGCAGTAGACGCGCACCTCCTGCCATGTCACGGCAGCCGTAGTGGCACGCCTGCGAGTGAGAGGCTGTGCACTACGAGGCACATGTGCTAAAGAAGGCGGTGAGCCTTGCACTCACGCCTGCCACTTCCACGAAACGCATGACAACGCCACCAAAATGAAATCCTAGGTGCACTAGACCCAGGAAAACCTCGGCAATAGACGCGCAACTCCGGCAAAGCACGGGCGACGGAGTGGCATGCGTGAGAGTGAGAAGCTGTGCAAGGTGTAAGGGCTGAGCCTTGTACTCACGCCTGCCACTTCCACGAAACTCATCACCAGGCGGCCAAAACGGATTCCCGGGTGCAGTAGATAGTCCCAAGGGAGTCGGAGAGTAGTCGGGCACCTCCTGCCAAATCACGGCAGCCGTAGTGGCACGCCTGCGAGTGAGAGGCTGTGCACTGTGAGGCACATGTGCTAAAGAAGGCGGTGAGTCTTGTACTCACGCCTGCTACTTCCACGAAACACATCACCACGCGGCCAAAACGGATTGCCGGGTGCACTAGATAGTCCCAGGGGAGTTGGAGAGTAGGCGCGCACCTCCTGCCAAATCACGGGAGCCGTGGTGGCACGCCTGCCAGTGAGAGGCTGTGCACTGTGAGGCACATGTGCTAAAGAAGGCGGTGAGTCTTCTACTCACGCCTGCCACTTCCACGAAACACATCACCACGCGGCTAAAATGGATTCCCGCGTGCACTAGATACTCCCAGGGGAGTTGGGGGGTAGGCGCGCACCTCCTGCAAGTCACGGCAGCCCTGGTGGCACGCCTCCGAGTGAGAGGCTGTGCACTATGAGGCACATGTGCTAAAGAAGGCGGTGAGCCTTGTACTCACGCCTGCCACTTCCACGAAACGCATGACAACGCCTCCAAAATGAAATCCCAGGTGCACTAGACCCAGGGGAACCTCGGCAATAGATGCGCAACTCCGGGATATGACGGGCGACGGAGTGGCATGCGTGAGAGTGGGAGGCTGTGCAAGAGGAAGGGGTGAGCCTTGTACTCACGCCTGCCACTTCCACGAAACACATCACCACGCGGCTAAAATGGATTCCCGCGTGCACTAGATAGTCCCAGGGGAGTTGGGCAGTAGACGCGCACCTCCTGCCATGTCACGGCAGCCGTAGTGGCACGCCTGCGAGTGAGAGGCTGTGCACTACGAGGCACATGTGCTAAAGAAGGCGGTGAGCCTTGCACTCACGCCTGCCACTTCCACGAAACGCATGACAACGCCACCAAAATGAAATCCCAGGTGCACTAGACCCAGGGGAACCTCGGCAATAGACGCGCAACTCCGGCAAAGCACGGGCGACGGAGTGGCATGCGTGAGAGTGAGAAGCTGTGCAAGGTGTAAGGGCTGAGCCTTGTACTCACGCCTGCCACTTCCACGAAACACATCACCAGGCGGCCAAAACGGATTCCCGGGTGCAGTAGATAGTCCCAAGGGAGTCGGAGAGTAGTCGGGCACCTCCTGCCCCATCGCGGCAGCCGTAGTGGCACGCCTGCGAGTGAGAGGCTGTGCACTGTGAGGCACATGTGCTAAAGAAGGCGGTGAGTCTTGTACTCACGCCTGCCACTTCCACGAAACACATCACCACGCGGCTAAAATGGATTCCCGCGTGCACTAGATAGTCCCAGGGGAGTTGGGCAGTAGACGCGCACCTCCTGCCATGTCACGGCAGCCGTAGTGGCACGCCTGCGAGTGAGAGGCTGTGCACTACGAGGCACATGTGCTAAAGAAGGCGGTGAGCCTTGCACTCACGCCTGCCACTTCCACGAAACGCATGACAACGCCACCAAAATGAAATCCCAGGTGCACTAGACCCAGGGGAACCTCGGCAATAGACGCGCAACTCCGGCAAAGCACGGGCGACGGAGTGGCATGCGTGAGAGTGAGAAGCTGTGCAAGGTGTAAGGGCTGAGCCTTGTACTCACGCCTGCCACTTCCACGAAACACATCACCAGGCGGCCAAAACGGATTCCCGGGTGCAGTAGATAGTCCCAAGGGAGTCGGAGAGTAGTCGGGCACCTCCTGCCCCATCGCGGCAGCCGTAGTGGCACGCCTGCGAGTGAGAGGCTGTGCACTGTGAGGCACATGTGCTAAAGAAGGCGGTGAGTCTTGTACTCACGCCTGCCACTTCCACGAAACACATCACCACGCGGCTAAAATGGATTCCCGCGTGCACTAGATAGTCCCAGGGGAGTTGGGCAGTAGACGCGCACCTCCTGCCATGTCACGGCAGCCGTAGTGGCACGCCTGCGAGTGAGAGGCTGTGCACTACGAGGCACATGTGCTAAAGAAGGCGGTGAGCCTTGCACTCACGCCTGCCACTTCCACAAAACGCATGACAACGCCACCAAAATGAAATCCCAGGTGCACTAGACCCAGGGGAACCTCGGCAATAGACGCGCAACTCCGGCAAAGCACGGGCGACGGAGTGGCATGCGTGAGAGTGAGAAGCTGTGCAAGGTGTAAGGGCTGAGCCTTGTACTCACGCCTGCCACTTCCACGAAACACATCACCAGGCGGCCAAAACGGATTCCCGGGTGCAGTAGATAGTCCCAAGGGAGTCGGAGAGTAGTCGGGCACCTCCTGCCCCATCGCGGCAGCCGTAGTGGCACGCCTGCGAGTGAGAGGCTGTGCACTGTGAGGCACATGTGCTAAAGAAGGCGGTGAGTCTTGTACTCACGCCTGCCACTTCCACGAAACACATCACCACGCGGCTAAAATGGATTCCCGCGTGCACTAGATAGTCCCAGGGGAGTTGGGCAGTAGACGCGCACCTCCTGCCATGTCACGGCAGCCGTAGTGGCACGCCTGCGAGTGAGAGGCTGTGCACTACGAGGCACATGTGCTAAAGAAGGCGGTGAGCCTTGCACTCACGCCTGCCACTTCCACGAAACGCATGACAACGCCACCAAAATGAAATCCCAGGTGCACTAGACCCAGGGGAACCTCGGCAATAGACGCGCAACTCCGGCAAAGCACGGGCGACGGAGTGGCATGCGTGAGAGTGAGAAGCTGTGCAAGGTGTAAGGGCTGAGCCTTGTACTCACGCCTGCCACTTCCACGAAACACATCACCAGGCGGCCAAAACGGATTCCCGGGTGCAGTAGATAGTCCCAAGGGAGTCGGAGAGTAGTCGGGCACCTCCTGCCCCATCGCGGCAGCCGTAGTGGCACGCCTGCGAGTGAGAGGCTGTGCACTGTGAGGCACATGTGCTAAAGAAGGCGGTGAGTCTTGTACTCACGCCTGCCACTTCCACGAAACACATCACCACGCGGCTAAAATGGATTCCCGCGTGCAGTAGATAGTCCCAGGGGAGTTGGGCAGTAGACGCGCACCTCCTGCCATGTCACGGCAGCCGTAGTGGCACGCCTGCGAGTGAGAGGCTGTGCACTACGAGGCACATGTGCTAAAGAAGGCGGTGAGCCTTGCACTCACGCCTGCCACTTCCACGAAACGCATGACAACGCCACCAAAATGAAATCCCAGGTGCACTAGACCCAGGGGAACCTCGGCAATAGACGCGCAACTCCGGCAAAGCACGGGCGACGGAGTGGCATGCGTGAGAGTGAGAAGCTGTGCAAGGTGTAAGGGCTGAGCCTTGTACTCACGCCTGCCACTTCCACGAAACTCATCACCAGGCGGCCAAAACGGATTCCCGGGTGCAGTAGATAGTCCCAAGGGAGTCGGAGAGTAGTCGGGCACCTCCTGCCCCATCGCGGCAGCCGTAGTGGCACGCCTGCGAGTGAGAGGCTGTGCACTGTGAGGCACATGTGCTAAAGAAGGCGGTGAGCCTTGTACTCACGCCTGCCACTTCCACGAAACACATCACCACGCGGCTAAAATGGATTCCCGCGTGCACTAGATAGTCCCAGGGGAGTTGGGCAGTAGACGCGCACCTCCTGCCATGTCACGGCAGCCGTAGTGGCACGCCTGCGAGTGAGAGGCTGTGCACTACGAGGCACATGTGCTAAAGAAGGCGGTGAGCCTTGCACTCACGCCTGCCACTTCCACGAAACGCATGACAACGCCACCAAAATGAAATCCCAGGTGCACTAGACCCAGGGGAACCTCGGCAATAGACGCGCAACTCCGGCAAAGCACGGGCGACGGAGTGGCATGCGTGAGAGTGAGAAGCTGTGCAAGGTGTAAGGGCTGAGCCTTGTACTCACGCCTGCCACTTCCACGAAACTCATCACCAGGCGGCCAAAACGGATTCCCGGGTGCAGTAGATAGTCCCAAGGGAGTCGGAGAGTAGTCGGGCACCTCCTGCCCCATCGCGGCAGCCGTAGTGGCACGCCTGCGAGTGAGAGGCTGTGCACTGTGAGGCACATGTGCTAAAGAAGGCGGTGAGTCTTGTACTCACGCCTGCCACTTCCACGAAACACATCACCACGCGGCTAAAATGGATTCCCGCGTGCACTAGATAGTCCCAGGGGAGTTGGGCAGTAGACGCGCACCTCCTGCCATGTCACGGCAGCCGTAGTGGCACGCCTGCGAGTGAGAGGCTGTGCACTACGAGGCACATGTGCTAAAGAAGGCGGTGAGCCTTGCACTCACGCCTGCCACTTCCACGAAACGCATGACAACGCCACCAAAATGAAATCCCAGGTGCACTAGACCCAGGGGAACCTCGGCAATAGACGCGCAACTCCGGCAAAGCACGGGCGACGGAGTGGCATGCGTGAGAGTGAGAAGCTGTGCAAGGTGTAAGGGCTGAGCCTTGTACTCACGCCTGCCACTTCCACGAAACACATCACCAGGCGGCCAAAACGGATTCCCGGGTGCAGTAGATAGTCCCAAGGGAGTCGGAGAGTAGTCGGGCACCTCCTGCCCCATCGCGGCAGCCGTAGTGGCACGCCTGCGAGTGAGAGGCTGTGCACTGTGAGGCACATGTGCTAAAGAAGGCGGTGAGTCTTGTACTCACGCCTGCCACTTCCACGAAACACATCACCACGCGGCTAAAATGGATTCCCGCGTGCAGTAGATAGTCCCAGGGGAGTTGGGCAGTAGACGCGCACCTCCTGCCATGTCACGGCAGCCGTAGTGGCACGCCTGCGAGTGAGAGGCTGTGCACTACGAGGCACATGTGCTAAAGAAGGCGGTGAGCCTTGCACTCACGCCTGCCACTTCCACGAAACGCATGACAACGCCACCAAAATGAAATCCCAGGTGCACTAGACCCAGGGGAACCTCGGCAATAGACGCGCAACTCCGGCAAAGCACGGGCGACGGAGTGGCATGCGTGAGAGTGAGAAGCTGTGCAAGGTGTAAGGGCTGAGCCTTGTACTCACGCCTGCCACTTCCACGAAACTCATCACCAGGCGGCCAAAACGGATTCCCGGGTGCAGTAGATAGTCCCAAGGGAGTCGGAGAGTAGTCGGGCACCTCCTGCCCCATCGCGGCAGCCGTAGTGGCACGCCTGCGAGTGAGAGGCTGTGCACTGTGAGGCACATGTGCTAAAGAAGGCGGTGAGTCTTTTAGTCACGCCTGCCACTTCCACGAAACACATCACCACGCGGCTAAAATGGATTCCCGCGTGCACTAGATAGTCCCAGGGGAGTTGGGCAGTAGACGCGCACCTCCTGCCATGTCACGGCAGCCGTAGTGGCACGCCTGCGAGTGAGAGGCTGTGCACTACGAGGCACATGTGCTAAAGAAGGCGGTGAGCCTTGCACTCACGCCTGCCACTTCCACGAAACGCATGACAACGCCACCAAAATGAAATCCTAGGTGCACTAGACCCAGGAAAACCTCGGCAATAGACGCGCAACTCCGGCAAAGCACGGGCGACGGAGTGGCATGCGTGAGAGTGAGAAGCTGTGCAAGGTGTAAGGGCTGAGCCTTGTACTCACGCCTGCCACTTCCACGAAACTCATCACCAGGCGGCCAAAACGGATTCCCGGGTGCAGTAGATAGTCCCAAGGGAGTCGGAGAGTAGTCGGGCACCTCCTGCCAAATCACGGCAGCCGTAGTGGCACGCCTGCGAGTGAGAGGCTGTGCACTGTGAGGCACATGTGCTAAAGAAGGCGGTGAGTCTTGTACTCACGCCTGCTACTTCCACGAAACACATCACCACGCGGCCAAAACGGATTGCCGGGTGCACTAGATAGTCCCAGGGGAGTTGGAGAGTAGGCGCGCACCTCCTGCCAAATCACGGGAGCCGTGGTGGCACGCCTGCCAGTGAGAGGCTGTGCACTGTGAGGCACATGTGCTAAAGAAGGCGGTGAGTCTTCTACTCACGCCTGCCACTTCCACGAAACACATCACCACGCGGCTAAAATGGATTCCCGCGTCCACTAGATACTCCCAGGGGAGTTGGGGGGTAGGCGCGCACCTCCTGCAAGTCACGGCAGCCCTGGTGGCACGCCTCCGAGTGAGAGGCTGTGCACTATGAGGCACATGTGCTAAAGAAGGCGGTGAGCCTTGTACTCACGCCTGCCACTTCCACGAAACGCATGACAACGCCTCCAAAATGAAATCCCAGGTGCACTAGACCCAGGGGAACCTCGGCAATAGATGCGCAACTCCGGGATATGACGGGCGACGGAGTGGCATGCGTGAGAGTGGGAGGCTGTGCAAGAGGAAGGGGTGAGCCTTGTACTCACGCCTGCCACTTCCACGAAACACATCACCACGCGGCTAAAATGGATTCCCGCGTGCACTAGATAGTCCCAGGGGAGTTGGGCAGTAGACGCGCACCTCCTGCCATGTCACGGCAGCCGTAGTGGCACGCCTGCGAGTGAGAGGCTGTGCACTACGAGGCACATGTGCTAAAGAAGGCGGTGAGCCTTGCACTCACGCCTGCCACTTCCACGAAACGCATGACAACGCCACCAAAATGAAATCCCAGGTGCACTAGACCCAGGGGAACCTCGGCAATAGACGCGCAACTCCGGCAAAGCACGGGCGACGGAGTGGCATGCGTGAGAGTGAGAAGCTGTGCAAGGTGTAAGGGCTGAGCCTTGTACTCACGCCTGCCACTTCCACGAAACACATCACCAGGCGGCCAAAACGGATTCCCGGGTGCAGTAGATAGTCCCAAGGGAGTCGGAGAGTAGTCGGGCACCTCCTGCCCCATCGCGGCAGCCGTAGTGGCACGCCTGCGAGTGAGAGGCTGTGCACTGTGAGGCACATGTGCTAAAGAAGGCGGTGAGTCTTGTACTCACGCCTGCCACTTCCACGAAACACATCACCACGCGGCTAAAATGGATTCCCGCGTGCACTAGATAGTCCCAGGGGAGTTGGGCAGTAGACGCGCACCTCCTGCCATGTCACGGCAGCCGTAGTGGCACGCCTGCGAGTGAGAGGCTGTGCACTACGAGGCACATGTGCTAAAGAAGGCGGTGAGCCTTGCACTCACGCCTGCCACTTCCACGAAACGCATGACAACGCCACCAAAATGAAATCCCAGGTGCACTAGACCCAGGGGAACCTCGGCAATAGACGCGCAACTCCGGCAAAGCACGGGCGACGGAGTGGCATGCGTGAGAGTGAGAAGCTGTGCAAGGTGTAAGGGCTGAGCCTTGTACTCACGCCTGCCACTTCCACGAAACACATCACCAGGCGGCCAAAACGGATTCCCGGGTGCAGTAGATAGTCCCAAGGGAGTCGGAGAGTAGTCGGGCACCTCCTGCCCCATCGCGGCAGCCGTAGTGGCACGCCTGCGAGTGAGAGGCTGTGCACTGTGAGGCACATGTGCTAAAGAAGGCGGTGAGTCTTGTACTCACGCCTGCCACTTCCACGAAACACATCACCACGCGGCTAAAATGGATTCCCGCGTGCAGTAGATAGTCCCAGGGGAGTTGGGCAGTAGACGCGCACCTCCTGCCATGTCACGGCAGCCGTAGTGGCACGCCTGCGAGTGAGAGGCTGTGCACTACGAGGCACATGTGCTAAAGAAGGCGGTGAGCCTTGCACTCACGCCTGCCACTTCCACGAAACGCATGACAACGCCACCAAAATGAAATCCCAGGTGCACTAGACCCAGGGGAACCTCGGCAATAGACGCGCAACTCCGGCAAAGCACGGGCGACGGAGTGGCATGCGTGAGAGTGAGAAGCTGTGCAAGGTGTAAGGGCTGAGCCTTGTACTCACGCCTGCCACTTCCACGAAACTCATCACCAGGCGGCCAAAACGGATTCCCGGGTGCAGTAGATAGTCCCAAGGGAGTCGGAGAGTAGTCGGGCACCTCCTGCCCCATCGCGGCAGCCGTAGTGGCACGCCTGCGAGTGAGAGGCTGTGCACTGTGAGGCACATGTGCTAAAGAAGGCGGTGAGCCTTGTACTCACGCCTGCCACTTCCACGAAACACATCACCACGCGGCTAAAATGGATTCCCGCGTGCACTAGATAGTCCCAGGGGAGTTGGGCAGTAGACGCGCACCTCCTGCCATGTCACGGCAGCCGTAGTGGCACGCCTGCGAGTGAGAGGCTGTGCACTACGAGGCACATGTGCTAAAGAAGGCGGTGAGCCTTGCACTCACGCCTGCCACTTCCACGAAACGCATGACAACGCCACCAAAATGAAATCCCAGGTGCACTAGACCCAGGGGAACCTCGGCAATAGACGCGCAACTCCGGCAAAGCACGGGCGACGGAGTGGCATGCGTGAGAGTGAGAAGCTGTGCAAGGTGTAAGGGCTGAGCCTTGTACTCACGCCTGCCACTTCCACGAAACTCATCACCAGGCGGCCAAAACGGATTCCCGGGTGCAGTAGATAGTCCCAAGGGAGTCGGAGAGTAGTCGGGCACCTCCTGCCCCATCGCGGCAGCCGTAGTGGCACGCCTGCGAGTGAGAGGCTGTGCACTGTGAGGCACATGTGCTAAAGAAGGCGGTGAGTCTTGTACTCACGCCTGCCACTTCCACGAAACACATCACCACGCGGCTAAAATGGATTCCCGCGTGCACTAGATAGTCCCAGGGGAGTTGGGCAGTAGACGCGCACCTCCTGCCATGTCACGGCAGCCGTAGTGGCACGCCTGCGAGTGAGAGGCTGTGCACTACGAGGCACATGTGCTAAAGAAGGCGGTGAGCCTTGCACTCACGCCTGCCACTTCCACGAAACGCATGACAACGCCACCAAAATGAAATCCCAGGTGCACTAGACCCAGGGGAACCTCGGCAATAGACGCGCAACTCCGGCAAAGCACGGGCGACGGAGTGGCATGCGTGAGAGTGAGAAGCTGTGCAAGGTGTAAGGGCTGAGCCTTGTACTCACGCCTGCCACTTCCACGAAACACATCACCAGGCGGCCAAAACGGATTCCCGGGTGCAGTAGATAGTCCCAAGGGAGTCGGAGAGTAGTCGGGCACCTCCTGCCCCATCGCGGCAGCCGTAGTGGCACGCCTGCGAGTGAGAGGCTGTGCACTGTGAGGCACATGTGCTAAAGAAGGCGGTGAGTCTTGTACTCACGCCTGCCACTTCCACGAAACACATCACCACGCGGCTAAAATGGATTCCCGCGTGCAGTAGATAGTCCCAGGGGAGTTGGGCAGTAGACGCGCACCTCCTGCCATGTCACGGCAGCCGTAGTGGCACGCCTGCGAGTGAGAGGCTGTGCACTACGAGGCACATGTGCTAAAGAAGGCGGTGAGCCTTGCACTCACGCCTGCCACTTCCACGAAACGCATGACAACGCCACCAAAATGAAATCCCAGGTGCACTAGACCCAGGGGAACCTCGGCAATAGACGCGCAACTCCGGCAAAGCACGGGCAACGGAGTGGCATGCGTGAGAGTGAGAAGCTGTGCAAGGTGTAAGGGCTGAGCCTTGTACTCACGCCTGCCACTTCCACGAAACTCATCACCAGGCGGCCAAAACGGATTCCCGGGTGCAGTAGATAGTCCCAAGGGAGTCGGAGAGTAGTCGGGCACCTCCTGCCCCATCGCGGCAGCCGTAGTGGCACGCCTGCGAGTGAGAGGCTGTGCACTGTGAGGCACATGTGCTAAAGAAGGCGGTGAGTCTTTTAGTCACGCCTGCCACTTCCACGAAACACATCACCACGCGGCTAAAATGGATTCCCGCGTGCACTAGATAGTCCCAGGGGAGTTGGGCAGTAGACGCGCACCTCCTGCCATGTCACGGCAGCCGTAGTGGCACGCCTGCGAGTGAGAGGCTGTGCACTACGAGGCACATGTGCTAAAGAAGGCGGTGAGCCTTGCACTCACGCCTGCCACTTCCACGAAACGCATGACAACGCCACCAAAATGAAATCCTAGGTGCACTAGACCCAGGAAAACCTCGGCAATAGACGCGCAACTCCGGCAAAGCACGGGCGACGGAGTGGCATGCGTGAGAGTGAGAAGCTGTGCAAGGTGTAAGGGCTGAGCCTTGTACTCACGCCTGCCACTTCCACGAAACTCATCACCAGGCGGCCAAAACGGATTCCCGGGTGCAGTAGATAGTCCCAAGGGAGTCGGAGAGTAGTCGGGCACCTCCTGCCAAATCACGGCAGCCGTAGTGGCACGCCTGCGAGTGAGAGGCTGTGCACTGTGAGGCACATGTGCTAAAGAAGGCGGTGAGTCTTGTACTCACGCCTGCTACTTCCACGAAACACATCACCACGCGGCCAAAACGGATTGCCGGGTGCACTAGATAGTCCCAGGGGAGTTGGAGAGTAGGCGCGCACCTCCTGCCAAATCACGGGAGCCGTGGTGGCACGCCTGCCAGTGAGAGGCTGTGCACTGTGAGGCACATGTGCTAAAGAAGGCGGTGAGTCTTCTACTCACGCCTGCCACTTCCACGAAACACATCACCACGCGGCTAAAATGGATTCCCGCGTGCACTAGATACTCCCAGGGGAGTTGGGGGGTAGGCGCGCACCTCCTGCAAGTCACGGCAGCCCTGGTGGCACGCCTCCGAGTGAGAGGCTGTGCACTATGAGGCACATGTGCTAAAGAAGGCGGTGAGCCTTGTACTCACGCCTGCCACTTCCACGAAACGCATGACAACGCCTCCAAAATGAAATCCCAGGTGCACTAGACCCAGGGGAACCTCGGCAATAGATGCGCAACTCCGGGATATGACGGGCGACGGAGTGGCATGCGTGAGAGTGGGAGGCTGTGCAAGAGGAAGGGGTGAGCCTTGTACTCACGCCTGCCACTTCCACGAAACACATCACCACGCGGCTAAAATGGATTCCCGCGTGCACTAGATAGTCCCAGGGGAGTTGGGCAGTAGACGCGCACCTCCTGCCATGTCACGGCAGCCGTAGTGGCACGCCTGCGAGTGAGAGGCTGTGCACTACGAGGCACATGTGCTAAAGAAGGCGGTGAGCCTTGCACTCACGCCTGCCACTTCCACGAAACGCATGACAACGCCACCAAAATGAAATCCCAGGTGCACTAGACCCAGGGGAACCTCGGCAATAGACGCGCAACTCCGGCAAAGCACGGGCGACGGAGTGGCATGCGTGAGAGTGAGAAGCTGTGCAAGGTGTAAGGGCTGAGCCTTGTACTCACGCCTGCCACTTCCACGAAACACATCACCAGGCGGCCAAAACGGATTCCCGGGTGCAGTAGATAGTCCCAAGGGAGTCGGAGAGTAGTCGGGCACCTCCTGCCCCATCGCGGCAGCCGTAGTGGCACGCCTGCGAGTGAGAGGCTGTGCACTGTGAGGCACATGTGCTAAAGAAGGCGGTGAGTCTTGTACTCACGCCTGCCACTTCCACGAAACACATCACCACGCGGCTAAAATGGATTCCCGCGTGCACTAGATAGTCCCAGGGGAGTTGGGCAGTAGACGCGCACCTCCTGCCATGTCACGGCAGCCGTAGTGGCACGCCTGCGAGTGAGAGGCTGTGCACTACGAGGCACATGTGCTAAAGAAGGCGGTGAGCCTTGCACTCACGCCTGCCACTTCCACGAAACGCATGACAACGCCACCAAAATGAAATCCCAGGTGCACTAGACCCAGGGGAACCTCGGCAATAGACGCGCAACTCCGGCAAAGCACGGGCGACGGAGTGGCATGCGTGAGAGTGAGAAGCTGTGCAAGGTGTAAGGGCTGAGCCTTGTACTCACGCCTGCCACTTCCACGAAACACATCACCAGGCGGCCAAAACGGATTCCCGGGTGCAGTAGATAGTCCCAAGGGAGTCGGAGAGTAGTCGGGCACCTCCTGCCCCATCGCGGCAGCCGTAGTGGCACGCCTGCGAGTGAGAGGCTGTGCACTGTGAGGCACATGTGCTAAAGAAGGCGGTGAGTCTTGTACTCACGCCTGCCACTTCCACGAAACACATCACCACGCGGCTAAAATGGATTCCCGCGTGCACTAGATAGTCCCAGGGGAGTTGGGCAGTAGACGCGCACCTCCTGCCATGTCACGGCAGCCGTAGTGGCACGCCTGCGAGTGAGAGGCTGTGCACTACGAGGCACATGTGCTAAAGAAGGCGGTGAGCCTTGCACTCACGCCTGCCACTTCCACGAAACGCATGACAACGCCACCAAAATGAAATCCCAGGTGCACTAGACCCAGGGGAACCTCGGCAATAGACGCGCAACTCCGGCAAAGCACGGGCGACGGAGTGGCATGCGTGAGAGTGAGAAGCTGTGCAAGGTGTAAGGGCTGAGCCTTGTACTCACGCCTGCCACTTCCACGAAACACATCACCAGGCGGCCAAAACGGATTCCCGGGTGCAGTAGATAGTCCCAAGGGAGTCGGAGAGTAGTCGGGCACCTCCTGCCCCATCGCGGCAGCCGTAGTGGCACGCCTGCGAGTGAGAGGCTGTGCACTGTGAGGCACATGTGCTAAAGAAGGCGGTGAGTCTTGTACTCACGCCTGCCACTTCCACGAAACACATCACCACGCGGCTAAAATGGATTCCCGCGTGCAGTAGATAGTCCCAGGGGAGTTGGGCAGTAGACGCGCACCTCCTGCCATGTCACGGCAGCCGTAGTGGCACGCCTGCGAGTGAGAGGCTGTGCACTACGAGGCACATGTGCTAAAGAAGGCGGTGAGCCTTGCACTCACGCCTGCCACTTCCACGAAACGCATGACAACGCCACCAAAATGAAATCCCAGGTGCACTAGACCCAGGGGAACCTCGGCAATAGACGCGCAACTCCGGCAAAGCACGGGCGACGGAGTGGCATGCGTGAGAGTGAGAAGCTGTGCAAGGTGTAAGGGCTGAGCCTTGTACTCACGCCTGCCACTTCCACGAAACTCATCACCAGGCGGCCAAAACGGATTCCCGGGTGCAGTAGATAGTCCCAAGGGAGTCGGAGAGTAGTCGGGCACCTCCTGCCCCATCGCGGCAGCCGTAGTGGCACGCCTGCGAGTGAGAGGCTGTGCACTGTGAGGCACATGTGCTAAAGAAGGCGGTGAGCCTTGTACTCACGCCTGCCACTTCCACGAAACACATCACCACGCGGCTAAAATGGATTCCCGCGTGCACTAGATAGTCCCAGGGGAGTTGGGCAGTAGACGCGCACCTCCTGCCATGTCACGGCAGCCGTAGTGGCACGCCTGCGAGTGAGAGGCTGTGCACTACGAGGCACATGTGCTAAAGAAGGCGGTGAGCCTTGCACTCACGCCTGCCACTTCCACGAAACGCATGACAACGCCACCAAAATGAAATCCCAGGTGCACTAGACCCAGGGGAACCTCGGCAATAGACGCGCAACTCCGGCAAAGCACGGGCGACGGAGTGGCATGCGTGAGAGTGAGAAGCTGTGCAAGGTGTAAGGGCTGAGCCTTGTACTCACGCCTGCCACTTCCACGAAACTCATCACCAGGCGGCCAAAACGGATTCCCGGGTGCAGTAGATAGTCCCAAGGGAGTCGGAGAGTAGTCGGGCACCTCCTGCCCCATCGCGGCAGCCGTAGTGGCACGCCTGCGAGTGAGAGGCTGTGCACTGTGAGGCACATGTGCTAAAGAAGGCGGTGAGTCTTGTACTCACGCCTGCCACTTCCACGAAACACATCACCACGCGGCTAAAATGGATTCCCGCGTGCACTAGATAGTCCCAGGGGAGTTGGGCAGTAGACGCGCACCTCCTGCCATGTCACGGCAGCCGTAGTGGCACGCCTGCGAGTGAGAGGCTGTGCACTACGAGGCACATGTGCTAAAGAAGGCGGTGAGCCTTGCACTCACGCCTGCCACTTCCACGAAACGCATGACAACGCCACCAAAATGAAATCCCAGGTGCACTAGACCCAGGGGAACCTCGGCAATAGACGCGCAACTCCGGCAAAGCACGGGCGACGGAGTGGCATGCGTGAGAGTGAGAAGCTGTGCAAGGTGTAAGGGCTGAGCCTTGTACTCACGCCTGCCACTTCCACGAAACACATCACCAGGCGGCCAAAACGGATTCCCGGGTGCAGTAGATAGTCCCAAGGGAGTCGGAGAGTAGTCGGGCACCTCCTGCCCCATCGCGGCAGCCGTAGTGGCACGCCTGCGAGTGAGAGGCTGTGCACTGTGAGGCACATGTGCTAAAGAAGGCGGTGAGTCTTGTACTCACGCCTGCCACTTCCACGAAACACATCACCACGCGGCTAAAATGGATTCCCGCGTGCAGTAGATAGTCCCAGGGGAGTTGGGCAGTAGACGCGCACCTCCTGCCATGTCACGGCAGCCGTAGTGGCACGCCTGCGAGTGAGAGGCTGTGCACTACGAGGCACATGTGCTAAAGAAGGCGGTGAGCCTTGCACTCACGCCTGCCACTTCCACGAAACGCATGACAACGCCACCAAAATGAAATCCCAGGTGCACTAGACCCAGGGGAACCTCGGCAATAGACGCGCAACTCCGGCAAAGCACGGGCAACAGAGTGGCATGCGTGAGAGTGAGAAGCTGTGCAAGGTGTAAGGGCTGAGCCTTGTACTCACGCCTGCCACTTCCACGAAACTCATCACCAGGCGGCCAAAACGGATTCCCGGGTGCAGTAGATAGTCCCAAGGGAGTCGGAGAGTAGTCGGGCACCTCCTGCCCCATCGCGGCAGCCGTAGTGGCACGCCTGCGAGTGAGAGGCTGTGCACTGTGAGGCACATGTGCTAAAGAAGGCGGTGAGTCTTTTAGTCACGCCTGCCACTTCCACGAAACACATCACCACGCGGCTAAAATGGATTCCCGCGTGCACTAGATAGTCCCAGGGGAGTTGGGCAGTAGACGCGCACCTCCTGCCATGTCACGGCAGCCGTAGTGGCACGCCTGCGAGTGAGAGGCTGTGCACTACGAGGCACATGTGCTAAAGAAGGCGGTGAGCCTTGCACTCACGCCTGCCACTTCCACGAAACGCATGACAACGCCACCAAAATGAAATCCTAGGTGCACTAGACCCAGGAAAACCTCGGCAATAGACGCGCAACTCCGGCAAAGCACGGGCGACGGAGTGGCATGCGTGAGAGTGAGAAGCTGTGCAAGGTGTAAGGGCTGAGCCTTGTACTCACGCCTGCCACTTCCACGAAACTCATCACCAGGCGGCCAAAACGGATTCCCGGGTGCAGTAGATAGTCCCAAGGGAGTCGGAGAGTAGTCGGGCACCTCCTGCCAAATCACGGCAGCCGTAGTGGCACGCCTGCGAGTGAGAGGCTGTGCACTGTGAGGCACATGTGCTAAAGAAGGCGGTGAGTCTTGTACTCACGCCTGCTACTTCCACGAAACACATCACCACGCGGCCAAAACGGATTGCCGGGTGCACTAGATAGTCCCAGGGGAGTTGGAGAGTAGGCGCGCACCTCCTGCCAAATCACGGGAGCCGTGGTGGCACGCCTGCCAGTGAGAGGCTGTGCACTGTGAGGCACATGTGCTAAAGAAGGCGGTGAGTCTTCTACTCACGCCTGCCACTTCCACGAAACACATCACCACGCGGCTAAAATGGATTCCCGCGTGCACTAGATACTCCCAGGGGAGTTGGGGGGTAGGCGCGCACCTCCTGCAAGTCACGGCAGCCCTGGTGGCACGCCTCCGAGTGAGAGGCTGTGCACTATGAGGCACATGTGCTAAAGAAGGCGGTGAGCCTTGTACTCACGCCTGCCACTTCCACGAAACGCATGACAACGCCTCCAAAATGAAATCCCAGGTGCACTAGACCCAGGGGAACCTCGGCAATAGATGCGCAACTCCGGGATATGACGGGCGACGGAGTGGCATGCGTGAGAGTGGGAGGCTGTGCAAGAGGAAGGGGTGAGCCTTGTACTCACGCCTGCCACTTCCACGAAACACATCACCACGCGGCTAAAATGGATTCCCGCGTGCACTAGATAGTCCCAGGGGAGTTGGGCAGTAGACGCGCACCTCCTGCCATGTCACGGCAGCCGTAGTGGCACGCCTGCGAGTGAGAGGCTGTGCACTACGAGGCACATGTGCTAAAGAAGGCGGTGAGCCTTGCACTCACGCCTGCCACTTCCACGAAACGCATGACAACGCCACCAAAATGAAATCCCAGGTGCACTAGACCCAGGGGAACCTCGGCAATAGACGCGCAACTCCGGCAAAGCACGGGCGACGGAGTGGCATGCGTGAGAGTGAGAAGCTGTGCAAGGTGTAAGGGCTGAGCCTTGTACTCACGCCTGCCACTTCCACGAAACACATCACCAGGCGGCCAAAACGGATTCCCGGGTGCAGTAGATAGTCCCAAGGGAGTCGGAGAGTAGTCGGGCACCTCCTGCCCCATCGCGGCAGCCGTAGTGGCACGCCTGCGAGTGAGAGGCTGTGCACTGTGAGGCACATGTGCTAAAGAAGGCGGTGAGTCTTGTACTCACGCCTGCCACTTCCACGAAACACATCACCACGCGGCTAAAATGGATTCCCGCGTGCACTAGATAGTCCCAGGGGAGTTGGGCAGTAGACGCGCACCTCCTGCCATGTCACGGCAGCCGTAGTGGCACGCCTGCGAGTGAGAGGCTGTGCACTACGAGGCACATGTGCTAAAGAAGGCGGTGAGCCTTGCACTCACGCCTGCCACTTCCACGAAACGCATGACAACGCCACCAAAATGAAATCCCAGGTGCACTAGACCCAGGGGAACCTCGGCAATAGACGCGCAACTCCGGCAAAGCACGGGCGACGGAGTGGCATGCGTGAGAGTGAGAAGCTGTGCAAGGTGTAAGGGCTGAGCCTTGTACTCACGCCTGCCACTTCCACGAAACACATCACCAGGCGGCCAAAACGGATTCCCGGGTGCAGTAGATAGTCCCAAGGGAGTCGGAGAGTAGTCGGGCACCTCCTGCCCCATCGCGGCAGCCGTAGTGGCACGCCTGCGAGTGAGAGGCTGTGCACTGTGAGGCACATGTGCTAAAGAAGGCGGTGAGTCTTGTACTCACGCCTGCCACTTCCACGAAACACATCACCACGCGGCTAAAATGGATTCCCGCGTGCACTAGATAGTCCCAGGGGAGTTGGGCAGTAGACGCGCACCTCCTGCCATGTCACGGCAGCCGTAGTGGCACGCCTGCGAGTGAGAGGCTGTGCACTACGAGGCACATGTGCTAAAGAAGGCGGTGAGCCTTGCACTCACGCCTGCCACTTCCACGAAACGCATGACAACGCCACCAAAATGAAATCCCAGGTGCACTAGACCCAGGGGAACCTCGGCAATAGACGCGCAACTCCGGCAAAGCACGGGCGACGGAGTGGCATGCGTGAGAGTGAGAAGCTGTGCAAGGTGTAAGGGCTGAGCCTTGTACTCACGCCTGCCACTTCCACGAAACACATCACCAGGCGGCCAAAACGGATTCCCGGGTGCAGTAGATAGTCCCAAGGGAGTCGGAGAGTAGTCGGGCACCTCCTGCCCCATCGCGGCAGCCGTAGTGGCACGCCTGCGAGTGAGAGGCTGTGCACTGTGAGGCACATGTGCTAAAGAAGGCGGTGAGTCTTGTACTCACGCCTGCCACTTCCACGAAACACATCACCACGCGGCTAAAATGGATTCCCGCGTGCAGTAGATAGTCCCAGGGGAGTTGGGCAGTAGACGCGCACCTCCTGCCATGTCACGGCAGCCGTAGTGGCACGCCTGCGAGTGAGAGGCTGTGCACTACGAGGCACATGTGCTAAAGAAGGCGGTGAGCCTTGCACTCACGCCTGCCACTTCCACGAAACGCATGACAACGCCACCAAAATGAAATCCCAGGTGCACTAGACCCAGGGGAACCTCGGCAATAGACGCGCAACTCCGGCAAAGCACGGGCGACGGAGTGGCATGCGTGAGAGTGAGAAGCTGTGCAAGGTGTAAGGGCTGAGCCTTGTACTCACGCCTGCCACTTCCACGAAACTCATCACCAGGCGGCCAAAACGGATTCCCGGGTGCAGTAGATAGTCCCAAGGGAGTCGGAGAGTAGTCGGGCACCTCCTGCCCCATCGCGGCAGCCGTAGTGGCACGCCTGCGAGTGAGAGGCTGTGCACTGTGAGGCACATGTGCTAAAGAAGGCGGTGAGCCTTGTACTCACGCCTGCCACTTCCACGAAACACATCACCACGCGGCTAAAATGGATTCCCGCGTGCACTAGATAGTCCCAGGGGAGTTGGGCAGTAGACGCGCACCTCCTGCCATGTCACGGCAGCCGTAGTGGCACGCCTGCGAGTGAGAGGCTGTGCACTACGAGGCACATGTGCTAAAGAAGGCGGTGAGCCTTGCACTCACGCCTGCCACTTCCACGAAACGCATGACAACGCCACCAAAATGAAATCCCAGGTGCACTAGACCCAGGGGAACCTCGGCAATAGACGCGCAACTCCGGCAAAGCACGGGCGACGGAGTGGCATGCGTGAGAGTGAGAAGCTGTGCAAGGTGTAAGGGCTGAGCCTTGTACTCACGCCTGCCACTTCCACGAAACTCATCACCAGGCGGCCAAAACGGATTCCCGGGTGCAGTAGATAGTCCCAAGGGAGTCGGAGAGTAGTCGGGCACCTCCTGCCCCATCGCGGCAGCCGTAGTGGCACGCCTGCGAGTGAGAGGCTGTGCACTGTGAGGCACATGTGCTAAAGAAGGCGGTGAGTCTTGTACTCACGCCTGCCACTTCCACGAAACACATCACCACGCGGCTAAAATGGATTCCCGCGTGCACTAGATAGTCCCAGGGGAGTTGGGCAGTAGACGCGCACCTCCTGCCATGTCACGGCAGCCGTAGTGGCACGCCTGCGAGTGAGAGGCTGTGCACTACGAGGCACATGTGCTAAAGAAGGCGGTGAGCCTTGCACTCACGCCTGCCACTTCCACGAAACGCATGACAACGCCACCAAAATGAAATCCCAGGTGCACTAGACCCAGGGGAACCTCGGCAATAGACGCGCAACTCCGGCAAAGCACGGGCGACGGAGTGGCATGCGTGAGAGTGAGAAGCTGTGCAAGGTGTAAGGGCTGAGCCTTGTACTCACGCCTGCCACTTCCACGAAACACATCACCAGGCGGCCAAAATGGATTCCCGGGTGCAGTAGATAGTCCCAAGGGAGTCGGAGAGTAGTCGGGCACCTCCTGCCCCATCGCGGCAGCCGTAGTGGCACGCCTGCGAGTGAGAGGCTGTGCACTGTGAGGCACATGTGCTAAAGAAGGCGGTGAGTCTTGTACTCACGCCTGCCACTTCCACGAAACACATCACCACGCGGCTAAAATGGATTCCCGCGTGCAGTAGATAGTCCCAGGGGAGTTGGGCAGTAGACGCGCACCTCCTGCCATGTCACGGCAGCCGTAGTGGCACGCCTGCGAGTGAGAGGCTGTGCACTACGAGGCACATGTGCTAAAGAAGGCGGTGAGCCTTGCACTCACGCCTGCCACTTCCACGAAACGCATGACAACGCCACCAAAATGAAATCCCAGGTGCACTAGACCCAGGGGAACCTCGGCAATAGACGCGCAACTCCGGCAAAGCACGGGCAACGGAGTGGCATGCGTGAGAGTGAGAAGCTGTGCAAGGTGTAAGGGCTGAGCCTTGTACTCACGCCTGCCACTTCCACGAAACTCATCACCAGGCGGCCAAAACGGATTCCCGGGTGCAGTAGATAGTCCCAAGGGAGTCGGAGAGTAGTCGGGCACCTCCTGCCCCATCGCGGCAGCCGTAGTGGCACGCCTGCGAGTGAGAGGCTGTGCACTGTGAGGCACATGTGCTAAAGAAGGCGGTGAGTCTTTTAGTCACGCCTGCCACTTCCACGAAACACATCACCACGCGGCTAAAATGGATTCCCGCGTGCACTAGATAGTCCCAGGGGAGTTGGGCAGTAGACGCGCACCTCCTGCCATGTCACGGCAGCCGTAGTGGCACGCCTGCGAGTGAGAGGCTGTGCACTACGAGGCACATGTGCTAAAGAAGGCGGTGAGCCTTGCACTCACGCCTGCCACTTCCACGAAACGCATGACAACGCCACCAAAATGAAATCCTAGGTGCACTAGACCCAGGAAAACCTCGGCAATAGACGCGCAACTCCGGCAAAGCACGGGCGACGGAGTGGCATGCGTGAGAGTGAGAAGCTGTGCAAGGTGTAAGGGCTGAGCCTTGTACTCACGCCTGCCACTTCCACGAAACTCATCACCAGGCGGCCAAAACGGATTCCCGGGTGCAGTAGATAGTCCCAAGGGAGTCGGAGAGTAGTCGGGCACCTCCTGCCAAATCACGGCAGCCGTAGTGGCACGCCTGCGAGTGAGAGGCTGTGCACTGTGAGGCACATGTGCTAAAGAAGGCGGTGAGTCTTGTACTCACGCCTGCTACTTCCACGAAACACATCACCACGCGGCCAAAACGGATTGCCGGGTGCACTAGATAGTCCCAGGGGAGTTGGAGAGTAGGCGCGCACCTCCTGCCAAATCACGGGAGCCGTGGTGGCACGCCTGCCAGTGAGAGGCTGTGCACTGTGAGGCACATGTGCTAAAGAAGGCGGTGAGTCTTCTACTCACGCCTGCCACTTCCACGAAACACATCACCACGCGGCTAAAATGGATTCCCGCGTGCACTAGATACTCCCAGGGGAGTTGGGGGGTAGGCGCGCACCTCCTGCAAGTCACGGCAGCCCTGGTGGCACGCCTCCGAGTGAGAGGCTGTGCACTATGAGGCACATGTGCTAAAGAAGGCGGTGAGCCTTGTACTCACGCCTGCCACTTCCACGAAACGCATGACAACGCCTCCAAAATGAAATCCCAGGTGCACTAGACCCAGGGGAACCTCGGCAATAGATGCGCAACTCCGGGATATGACGGGCGACGGAGTGGCATGCGTGAGAGTGGGAGGCTGTGCAAGAGGAAGGGGTGAGCCTTGTACTCACGCCTGCCACTTCCACGAAACACATCACCACGCGGCTAAAATGGATTCCCGCGTGCACTAGATAGTCCCAGGGGAGTTGGGCAGTAGACGCGCACCTCCTGCCATGTCACGGCAGCCGTAGTGGCACGCCTGCGAGTGAGAGGCTGTGCACTACGAGGCACATGTGCTAAAGAAGGCGGTGAGCCTTGCACTCACGCCTGCCACTTCCACGAAACGCATGACAACGCCACCAAAATGAAATCCCAGGTGCACTAGACCCAGGGGAACCTCGGCAATAGACGCGCAACTCCGGCAAAGCACGGGCGACGGAGTGGCATGCGTGAGAGTGAGAAGCTGTGCAAGGTGTAAGGGCTGAGCCTTGTACTCACGCCTGCCACTTCCACGAAACACATCACCAGGCGGCCAAAACGGATTCCCGGGTGCAGTAGATAGTCCCAAGGGAGTCGGAGAGTAGTCGGGCACCTCCTGCCCCATCGCGGCAGCCGTAGTGGCACGCCTGCGAGTGAGAGGCTGTGCACTGTGAGGCACATGTGCTAAAGAAGGCGGTGAGTCTTGTACTCACGCCTGCCACTTCCACGAAACACATCACCACGCGGCTAAAATGGATTCCCGCGTGCAGTAGATAGTCCCAGGGGAGTTGGGCAGTAGACGCGCACCTCCTGCCATGTCACGGCAGCCGTAGTGGCACGCCTGCGAGTGAGAGGCTGTGCACTACGAGGCACATGTGCTAAAGAAGGCGGTGAGCCTTGCACTCACGCCTGCCACTTCCACGAAACGCATGACAACGCCACCAAAATGAAATCCCAGGTGCACTAGACCCAGGGGAACCTCGGCAATAGACGCGCAACTCCGGCAAAGCACGGGCGACGGAGTGGCATGCGTGAGAGTGAGAAGCTGTGCAAGGTGTAAGGGCTGAGCCTTGTACTCACGCCTGCCACTTCCACGAAACACATCACCAGGCGGCCAAAACGGATTCCCGGGTGCAGTAGATAGTCCCAAGGGAGTCGGAGAGTAGTCGGGCACCTCCTGCCCCATCGCGGCAGCCGTAGTGGCACGCCTGCGAGTGAGAGGCTGTGCACTGTGAGGCACATGTGCTAAAGAAGGCGGTGAGTCTTGTACTCACGCCTGCCACTTCCACGAAACACATCACCACGCGGCTAAAATGGATTCCCGCGTGCACTAGATAGTCCCAGGGGAGTTGGGCAGTAGACGCGCACCTCCTGCCATGTCACGGCAGCCGTAGTGGCACGCCTGCGAGTGAGAGGCTGTGCACTACGAGGCACATGTGCTAAAGAAGGCGGTGAGCCTTGCACTCACGCCTGCCACTTCCACGAAACGCATGACAACGCCACCAAAATGAAATCCCAGGTGCACTAGACCCAGGGGAACCTCGGCAATAGACGCGCAACTCCGGCAAAGCACGGGCGACGGAGTGGCATGCGTGAGAGTGAGAAGCTGTGCAAGGTGTAAGGGCTGAGCCTTGTACTCACGCCTGCCACTTCCACGAAACACATCACCAGGCGGCCAAAACGGATTCCCGGGTGCAGTAGATAGTCCCAAGGGAGTCGGAGAGTAGTCGGGCACCTCCTGCCCCATCGCGGCAGCCGTAGTGGCACGCCTGCGAGTGAGAGGCTGTGCACTGTGAGGCACATGTGCTAAAGAAGGCGGTGAGTCTTGTACTCACGCCTGCCACTTCCACGAAACACATCACCACGCGGCTAAAATGGATTCCCGCGTGCAGTAGATAGTCCCAGGGGAGTTGGGCAGTAGACGCGCACCTCCTGCCATGTCACGGCAGCCGTAGTGGCACGCCTGCGAGTGAGAGGCTGTGCACTACGAGGCACATGTGCTAAAGAAGGCGGTGAGCCTTGCACTCACGCCTGCCACTTCCACGAAACGCATGACAACGCCACCAAAATGAAATCCCAGGTGCACTAGACCCAGGGGAACCTCGGCAATAGACGCGCAACTCCGGCAAAGCACGGGCGACGGAGTGGCATGCGTGAGAGTGAGAAGCTGTGCAAGGTGTAAGGGCTGAGCCTTGTACTCACGCCTGCCACTTCCACGAAACTCATCACCAGGCGGCCAAAACGGATTCCCGGGTGCAGTAGATAGTCCCAAGGGAGTCGGAGAGTAGTCGGGCACCTCCTGCCCCATCGCGGCAGCCGTAGTGGCACGCCTGCGAGTGAGAGGCTGTGCACTGTGAGGCACATGTGCTAAAGAAGGCGGTGAGCCTTGTACTCACGCCTGCCACTTCCACGAAACACATCACCACGCGGCTAAAATGGATTCCCGCGTGCACTAGATAGTCCCAGGGGAGTTGGGCAGTAGACGCGCACCTCCTGCCATGTCACGGCAGCCGTAGTGGCACGCCTGCGAGTGAGAGGCTGTGCACTACGAGGCACATGTGCTAAAGAAGGCGGTGAGCCTTGCACTCACGCCTGCCACTTCCACGAAACGCATGACAACGCCACCAAAATGAAATCCCAGGTGCACTAGACCCAGGGGAACCTCGGCAATAGACGCGCAACTCCGGCAAAGCACGGGCGACGGAGTGGCATGCGTGAGAGTGAGAAGCTGTGCAAGGTGTAAGGGCTGAGCCTTGTACTCACGCCTGCCACTTCCACGAAACTCATCACCAGGCGGCCAAAACGGATTCCCGGGTGCAGTAGATAGTCCCAAGGGAGTCGGAGAGTAGTCGGGCACCTCCTGCCCCATCGCGGCAGCCGTAGTGGCACGCCTGCGAGTGAGAGGCTGTGCACTGTGAGGCACATGTGCTAAAGAAGGCGGTGAGTCTTGTACTCACGCCTGCCACTTCCACGAAACACATCACCACGCGGCTAAAATGGATTCCCGCGTGCACTAGATAGTCCCAGGGGAGTTGGGCAGTAGACGCGCACCTCCTGCCATGTCACGGCAGCCGTAGTGGCACGCCTGCGAGTGAGAGGCTGTGCACTACGAGGCACATGTGCTAAAGAAGGCGGTGAGCCTTGCACTCACGCCTGCCACTTCCACGAAACGCATGACAACGCCACCAAAATGAAATCCCAGGTGCACTAGACCCAGGGGAACCTCGGCAATAGACGCGCAACTCCGGCAAAGCACGGGCGACGGAGTGGCATGCGTGAGAGTGAGAAGCTGTGCAAGGTGTAAGGGCTGAGCCTTGTACTCACGCCTGCCACTTCCACGAAACACATCACCAGGCGGCCAAAACGGATTCCCGGGTGCAGTAGATAGTCCCAAGGGAGTCGGAGAGTAGTCGGGCACCTCCTGCCCCATCGCGGCAGCCGTAGTGGCACGCCTGCGAGTGAGAGGCTGTGCACTGTGAGGCACATGTGCTAAAGAAGGCGGTGAGTCTTGTACTCACGCCTGCCACTTCCACGAAACACATCACCACGCGGCTAAAATGGATTCCCGCGTGCAGTAGATAGTCCCAGGGGAGTTGGGCAGTAGACGCGCACCTCCTGCCATGTCACGGCAGCCGTAGTGGCACGCCTGCGAGTGAGAGGCTGTGCACTACGAGGCACATGTGCTAAAGAAGGCGGTGAGCCTTGCACTCACGCCTGCCACTTCCACGAAACGCATGACAACGCCACCAAAATGAAATCCCAGGTGCACTAGACCCAGGGGAACCTCGGCAATAGACGCGCAACTCCGGCAAAGCACGGGCGACGGAGTGGCATGCGTGAGAGTGAGAAGCTGTGCAAGGTGTAAGGGCTGAGCCTTGTACTCACGCCTGCCACTTCCACGAAACTCATCACCAGGCGGCCAAAACGGATTCCCGGGTGCAGTAGATAGTCCCAAGGGAGTCGGAGAGTAGTCGGGCACCTCCTGCCCCATCGCGGCAGCCGTAGTGGCACGCCTGCGAGTGAGAGGCTGTGCACTGTGAGGCACATGTGCTAAAGAAGGCGGTGAGTCTTTTAGTCACGCCTGCCACTTCCACGAAACACATCACCACGCGGCTAAAATGGATTCCCGCGTGCACTAGATAGTCCCAGGGGAGTTGGGCAGTAGACGCGCACCTCCTGCCATGTCACGGCAGCCGTAGTGGCACGCCTGCGAGTGAGAGGCTGTGCACTACGAGGCACATGTGCTAAAGAAGGCGGTGAGCCTTGCACTCACGCCTGCCACTTCCACGAAACGCATGACAACGCCACCAAAATGAAATCCTAGGTGCACTAGACCCAGGAAAACCTCGGCAATAGACGCGCAACTCCGGCAAAGCACGGGCGACGGAGTGGCATGCGTGAGAGTGAGAAGCTGTGCAAGGTGTAAGGGCTGAGCCTTGTACTCACGCCTGCCACTTCCACGAAACTCATCACCAGGCGGCCAAAACGGATTCCCGGGTGCAGTAGATAGTCCCAAGGGAGTCGGAGAGTAGTCGGGCACCTCCTGCCAAATCACGGCAGCCGTAGTGGCACGCCTGCGAGTGAGAGGCTGTGCACTGTGAGGCACATGTGCTAAAGAAGGCGGTGAGTCTTGTACTCACGCCTGCTACTTCCACGAAACACATCACCACGCGGCCAAAACGGATTGCCGGGTGCACTAGATAGTCCCAGGGGAGTTGGAGAGTAGGCGCGCACCTCCTGCCAAATCACGGGAGCCGTGGTGGCACGCCTGCCAGTGAGAGGCTGTGCACTGTGAGGCACATGTGCTAAAGAAGGCGGTGAGTCTTCTACTCACGCCTGCCACTTCCACGAAACACATCACCACGCGGCTAAAATGGATTCCCGCGTCCACTAGATACTCCCAGGGGAGTTGGGGGGTAGGCGCGCACCTCCTGCAAGTCACGGCAGCCCTGGTGGCACGCCTCCGAGTGAGAGGCTGTGCACTATGAGGCACATGTGCTAAAGAAGGCGGTGAGCCTTGTACTCACGCCTGCCACTTCCACGAAACGCATGACAACGCCTCCAAAATGAAATCCCAGGTGCACTAGACCCAGGGGAACCTCGGCAATAGATGCGCAACTCCGGGATATGACGGGCGACGGAGTGGCATGCGTGAGAGTGGGAGGCTGTGCAAGAGGAAGGGGTGAGCCTTGTACTCACGCCTGCCACTTCCACGAAACACATCACCACGCGGCTAAAATGGATTCCCGCGTGCACTAGATAGTCCCAGGGGAGTTGGGCAGTAGACGCGCACCTCCTGCCATGTCACGGCAGCCGTAGTGGCACGCCTGCGAGTGAGAGGCTGTGCACTACGAGGCACATGTGCTAAAGAAGGCGGTGAGCCTTGCACTCACGCCTGCCACTTCCACGAAACGCATGACAACGCCACCAAAATGAAATCCCAGGTGCACTAGACCCAGGGGAACCTCGGCAATAGACGCGCAACTCCGGCAAAGCACGGGCGACGGAGTGGCATGCGTGAGAGTGAGAAGCTGTGCAAGGTGTAAGGGCTGAGCCTTGTACTCACGCCTGCCACTTCCACGAAACACATCACCAGGCGGCCAAAACGGATTCCCGGGTGCAGTAGATAGTCCCAAGGGAGTCGGAGAGTAGTCGGGCACCTCCTGCCCCATCGCGGCAGCCGTAGTGGCACGCCTGCGAGTGAGAGGCTGTGCACTGTGAGGCACATGTGCTAAAGAAGGCGGTGAGTCTTGTACTCACGCCTGCCACTTCCACGAAACACATCACCACGCGGCTAAAATGGATTCCCGCGTGCACTAGATAGTCCCAGGGGAGTTGGGCAGTAGACGCGCACCTCCTGCCATGTCACGGCAGCCGTAGTGGCACGCCTGCGAGTGAGAGGCTGTGCACTACGAGGCACATGTGCTAAAGAAGGCGGTGAGCCTTGCACTCACGCCTGCCACTTCCACGAAACGCATGACAACGCCACCAAAATGAAATCCCAGGTGCACTAGACCCAGGGGAACCTCGGCAATAGACGCGCAACTCCGGCAAAGCACGGGCGACGGAGTGGCATGCGTGAGAGTGAGAAGCTGTGCAAGGTGTAAGGGCTGAGCCTTGTACTCACGCCTGCCACTTCCACGAAACACATCACCAGGCGGCCAAAACGGATTCCCGGGTGCAGTAGATAGTCCCAAGGGAGTCGGAGAGTAGTCGGGCACCTCCTGCCCCATCGCGGCAGCCGTAGTGGCACGCCTGCGAGTGAGAGGCTGTGCACTGTGAGGCACATGTGCTAAAGAAGGCGGTGAGTCTTGTACTCACGCCTGCCACTTCCACGAAACACATCACCACGCGGCTAAAATGGATTCCCGCGTGCAGTAGATAGTCCCAGGGGAGTTGGGCAGTAGACGCGCACCTCCTGCCATGTCACGGCAGCCGTAGTGGCACGCCTGCGAGTGAGAGGCTGTGCACTACGAGGCACATGTGCTAAAGAAGGCGGTGAGCCTTGCACTCACGCCTGCCACTTCCACGAAACGCATGACAACGCCACCAAAATGAAATCCCAGGTGCACTAGACCCAGGGGAACCTCGGCAATAGACGCGCAACTCCGGCAAAGCACGGGCGACGGAGTGGCATGCGTGAGAGTGAGAAGCTGTGCAAGGTGTAAGGGCTGAGCCTTGTACTCACGCCTGCCACTTCCACGAAACTCATCACCAGGCGGCCAAAACGGATTCCCGGGTGCAGTAGATAGTCCCAAGGGAGTCGGAGAGTAGTCGGGCACCTCCTGCCCCATCGCGGCAGCCGTAGTGGCACGCCTGCGAGTGAGAGGCTGTGCACTGTGAGGCACATGTGCTAAAGAAGGCGGTGAGCCTTGTACTCACGCCTGCCACTTCCACGAAACACATCACCACGCGGCTAAAATGGATTCCCGCGTGCACTAGATAGTCCCAGGGGAGTTGGGCAGTAGACGCGCACCTCCTGCCATGTCACGGCAGCCGTAGTGGCACGCCTGCGAGTGAGAGGCTGTGCACTACGAGGCACATGTGCTAAAGAAGGCGGTGAGCCTTGCACTCACGCCTGCCACTTCCACGAAACGCATGACAACGCCACCAAAATGAAATCCCAGGTGCACTAGACCCAGGGGAACCTCGGCAATAGACGCGCAACTCCGGCAAAGCACGGGCGACGGAGTGGCATGCGTGAGAGTGAGAAGCTGTGCAAGGTGTAAGGGCTGAGCCTTGTACTCACGCCTGCCACTTCCACGAAACTCATCACCAGGCGGCCAAAACGGATTCCCGGGTGCAGTAGATAGTCCCAAGGGAGTCGGAGAGTAGTCGGGCACCTCCTGCCCCATCGCGGCAGCCGTAGTGGCACGCCTGCGAGTGAGAGGCTGTGCACTGTGAGGCACATGTGCTAAAGAAGGCGGTGAGTCTTGTACTCACGCCTGCC